>NW_027096287.1:24883-60000 GCF_019320115.1 Miscanthus floridulus
TTGCATCCCGTTCACTATGATTACTCCAAACTACCTTGTATAACTTAACCACTCGTGTACGAGTCACTCTTTCTTGTGTATCCAGAACCTGTACGGGCTTTTCCTCATAAGAAAGATCAGATTTCAAGTTGACTTTTCTTGTTGCTATTCTTTCCTCGGGAATACGAAGACACTTCTTCAGCTGGGACACATGGAATACCAGAAATATAGCTCCCATCTCACGGGGTAGATCGAGTTTATAGGCTACTCTTCCACTTTTCTCGATAATGCGGTAGGGTCCAACATATCGAGGCTCAAGCTTCCTTTTAATTCCAAAACGCTTGACTCCTTTCATAGGAGATACTTTCAAATAAACATGATCACCTACTTCAAACTCAATAGGTTTCCTTCTCTTGTCAGCATAGCTCTTTTGTCTAGCCTGTGTGGCAGTCATATTCTTCTGTATAGTTCGGACTTGCTCTTCGGCTTCTTTTACAAAGTCAATACCATAGAATCTTCTTTCCCCAGGCTCCACCTAGTTCAAAGGAGTTCTACACTTGCGGCCATAAAGAGCTTCAAAAGGAGCCATTTTGATACTCTCTTGATAACTGTTGTTATAAGAGAATTCAGCGAGAGGTAACCAGTCTTCCCAAGAGCCTTTGCAAGAGATAAGACAAGCTCTAAGCATGTCTTCAAGAATTTGATTAACATGCTCAGTCTGTCCTGATGTTTGCGGATGATAGGCAGAACTGCGGATTAAATGAGTTCCAAGATTCTGATGTAAGCACTCCCAAAAGCGAGCCGTGAACTGAGGTCCTCTATCCAAAACAATGGATTTGGGTACACCATGGAGACGTACCACTTATTGAAAATAAATCTCAGCATAATTGTGAGGGTGGTAGGTAGACTTGACCGGAATAAAGTGAGCAGATTTAGTTAGACGATCTACGATAACCCAGATGGAATCACAACCCTTTTTGGTAGTGGGTAGTCCAACAATAAAATCCATGCTAATTTCTTCCCATTTCCAGCCAGGAATAGATAGTGGCTGCAACAGTCCGGGCCTTATGTGAATAGCCTTGACTCTGCAACAGTTGTCACACCTTGCCACATAAGCTGTGATTTCTTTCTTCATCTTGGTCCACCAATAATACAGCTTGAGATCTTGATACATTTTACTGCTACCAGGATGGATGGACAATTTAGAAGAATGGGCTTCAGCCATAATTTGATTTCTAAGTTCTTTATCTTTGGGTACCACAAGTCTATCATTAAACCAGAGAATTCCTTTGTCATCGACCTTAAAGTGCTTGGTCTCTTTCTCCTTCATTTTCCGTTTGATATGAAACACACCCACATCCGTCTTCTGGAGTTCGATAATTCGACTTCTAAGAGAGCAATCCACAGTGATATTGTGAAGTACTACAGGATGAAGGAGGTGGGACAGATGAAAGTCTTCACTAACTAAGGAATTGCAATGGGCCTTTCTGCTTAAGGCATCAGCAACAACATTTGCCTTACCAGGATGGTAGTGCACTTGAAGGTTGTAGTCCTTGATTAATTCTAACCATCGTCGCTGACGCATGTTCAACTCGGGTTGAGTAAAAATGTACTTGAGACTCTTATGGTCAGTATAGATGTTGCACACATTACCAAGCAGGTAATGTCTCTAGATCTTCAGGGCATGAACAACTGCGGCTAGCTCTAAGTCATGGGTAGGATAGTTGACTTCATGCTTTCGGAGCTAGCGTGAAGCATAAGCAATTACTCGGCCCTCCTGCATAAGAACACACCCCAAACCGGTGCCACATGCATCGCAGTAGACATCAAAAGGCTTCTCGATGTCAGGTTGTGCCAATACAGGAGCAGAGGTTAGTAAGGTCCGCAAAGTGTGGAAAGCCTCTTCACACTTCGGAGTCCACACAAACTTCTCATCCTTTTGCAGTAGCCGAGTCATGGGCTTGGCGATTTTTGAGAAATCCGGAATAAAGCGACGATAATAGCCAGCCAGACCCAGAAAGCTTCGGACTTCGGTGACCGTAGTAGGTGCCTTCCACTCTAGGACTTCTTGCACCTTAGTAGGGTCAACCGAAATTCCATCACCAGATAATACATGACCTAGAAAAGGTATCTTGTTCAACCAGAACTCGCACTTGCTGAACTTAGCATAAAGCTGGTTATCACGTAATCGAGTTAAAACAATTCTCAGATGTTCAGCATGCTCTTCTTCATTCTGAGAATATACCAGGATATCATCAATGAACACGACGACAAATTTGTCCAATTCCGGCATGAATACTGAATTCATCAGGTACATAAAGTGTGCCGGAGCATTTGTCAACCCAAATGACATGACGAGGTATTCGAACAAACCATAACGAGTAGAGAAAGCTGTCTTTGGTATATCTTCAGGATGAATTTTGATCTGATGGTAGCCAGACCGCAAATCGATCTTGGAGAATACCTTAGCTTTAGAGAGCTGATCAAATAGAATATCGATGCGAGGAAGAGGATATTTGTTCTTGATAGTCACAGCATTAAGGGGGCGATAATCCACGCACATGCGTAGAGACTCGTCCTTCTTCTTCACAAATATAGATGGACAACCCCAAGGAGAAGAACTAGGCCAAATCAATCCTTTCTTCAATAACTCATTCAACTGACTCTTCAGCTCAGCCAACTCATTGGGCGGCATTCGATAGGGCCTTCGAGAAATAGGAGCCGTACCCGGAATGAGTTCTATCTTGAATTCTACATCACGGTCCGGAGGTAATCCAGGCAAGTCATCAGGAAAGACATCTGGAAACTCACAGACAACTAGTAGATCCTTAATGGCTTTGGCTAAGGTAGCATTGGCTATATTGTGGATAGAGATATCACGAGGTAACTGCACTAGAAAACCTTTCTTATCCACATGATCCCTCAACATTACCACATGGGTTGAGGTATCAATTAACACTCCATTCCCGCTCATCCACTTCATTCCTAGGATGACATCGATTCCTACCCCTGGTAGAACTACAAGATCCACAAGGAACTCTCGATCCCCGATCTCAATCTTTACATCTTTAACTACTTGGTTAGTCATGATATTATTCCTAGCGGCACTAATACAATAACCCCCCTGACAATTGTAATCACATTCATCTGATGCTTAGATGCAAAAGTAGAACTCACAAAGGAATGCGAAGCACCAGAATCAAAGAGCACAACTGCAGGGTGATCATTAACAAGAAACTTACCAGCGGTGACCACTTCACCAGCAGGAATTTTGTCGCACCCAATTTTGCAAAGCAAAACCAAGTACTCATATATGTGCGCCCAGGATGTCCAAACACACACATATATCACAAATTGCAATAATATCAAAGTAAAGTACTTATTACATCGCATATCTCATCATAAAAGTTAATACAAGGTTTGCTCAATGGCAATATTATTACAAACACAGCGGAAATAACTAGCCCAACTGCCACAGGGACCTCCAACTGGTGAACGTCTTCCTAGTAGTCCTGGACATCCTCCAGAAACTCGTCATATCCATTATCTGTTACCCATCCGGGATTTTCATTGGATGTAAAGCAAGTGTAAGCTCACCATGCTTAGCAAGTATAACAAAGGGATCTATGAGGCTCAAAAAGGCTTGACACTGTTTGACTGCGGTTCGCAATTTTAGTTGATCAATTTTTAGCAACCTGAATTACTACTTTAATGAACAGTCCCAATTCCCAAGTGGTATTTAAGTATCATCAAGTTTTATCTCAATTCCCAACTATCCATCATCCACAGTAACCACTAATCTCGAAGGATCCAGACCGCTCGTATCCGTGAGCACGGCTGTTATAACAGGTTAATTATTTCTGCAGAAATTGTACATCTTTACCCACCGAGCCATGATTCCCAATGCCGGGGTTCGCGAGACCCACTACACCTCTTCCTAGGAAGTGTGGCAGAGTTTCACTATGAAACCCTTAGCTAGTTGCACTAACAGGTCGTAGCTACAAGGAATGGCACACGTGGGCATCGCAGCACGGTGCACACCCAAACAGAAAAAGGAAAGATACCCTCTTACCCCTTACTGGAGCTACAGACGAGCTAGTACAAACTAGATAATAGGTTAAAGTCAGAGCCATTTGACACTCGGGGTTGTACGGTCCCTCCTGGGTTGCCGCTTCAGGATAAAGTCCTTATGGAGAGGCACTAGAGTACTCAACCCCGTACTCCAGCCCCCTATCTGTTGCTAAAAAGTTCCATTTTATCACATTGCATATAGTCTTTAAGTATGTTTAACAATTACTTCATGTTAAGCGCTGCAGCATCTATCCAAAATGCCTACCCAATAAACCCAGGTATCAAGGATATGTGGTACAATGAATCATCTAGGTAACGTCCTTAAAGGCAATTCAAATTAAACACATGCATGAATGTAAGTGGTAGTAGTTCATAGGTACAAGGGGCCTTTGGTACACTTGCCTTCCTCAAAGTCGTCCTGGGAGTACTGCTGATCCTGCTGGGGGTCCTCAGTCACCTCGAATGGCTCACCCTCTAATCATGATCCAATCATCAATCAAGCATCATTCCAATCATTACATGCATACAAGATAGAACTCTATTAGAACAGTACACCAAACAGTGAAAACATATGTTGAAAAGCTTACAGATCTGTTCTACGCATTTCTACGAACACATGAGCGAAAGAATCACTCAAATCGGACTTAAAACGTGAAAGTTATGCATGAAATAAGACGTAATGGCAATTCTGTAAATAAACTAACCTATTTTCGAATTAAAATAATTAAAAATCTGAATTTAAATGAAATCTGGACCGGGCTTACTATTTCTGGAAACTTCAGGGACTTGAATGAATAAAAACAGGACTAAATAAAAATTAGTTTGAACTGGACTGGACCGCGGGTTGATTTCTAGAAAAAGCGGGGGCTCTTATGAAAAACGCGCTCGGTTGACTGGGGTTTGACCCGACGGCTGACCGGGCTGCTGACTCATCGACACGCGGCGGCTGTTCATTGGGCGCGGTGCACCACGCGGGCGTGGGCGCGCTGACGTGGGCGCTGACGCGGCCACGGTGGACTGAGTCCACGGTCCGCTGTGGACCGAACCGGTACCAGCTGATCTGGACCGCTCCTTGATGATCGGACGGCACAGGGTGAGATCCGGGCGATGGCTCGCCGGGGAAGAAAGAAAGGCCGGCGGCGCCATGGCCGGTGCGCCGGGACCTCGGGCTACGGCTCCCTAGGGCGCCAAAACGAAAACTGAGAGCACAGGAAGGTGGAGGGGCTCACCGCGAGTCGCCGGGAAGGGAACGCGGCGTTCAGGACGAGCTCCAGATGGGGTGTCGACGGCGGCGGGGCTCTAGAGAGAGAAAGAGAGCGCGGGTGAGGGCGTAGCCGGGCAAAACAGCGCCAAAACGCGAAATGGAATGTACCTACGGGCGCGGGAAGATCCGGCGAAGCTTCGGGACTCGTCGGCGACGGGGCTAGGACTCGGGGAAGGGGAGTTCGCTGGCGGCGGTAGCTCTCGGTAGCGGGCAGAGGATGGGGAGAGAAAGAAGGGTCGGCATGGAGATTTATAGGCCGGCCGGCGAGCGGAGATAGGAAGGGAAGCGGGCGGGATTGGTCACCTGCCATGTGCGGGTGACGGCGGTGGCCTTCCATCCGAGCAGCGCTGACGGCGGCCGGAGAAAGGAAAGAGCCGGGGAAGAAAAAGGAAACTCAGGGAAGAAGAAGGGAAGGAAGAAAGGGCGCTGACCGGTGGGGCCGGAGCGCAGTGAGAGAGAGAAGGGAGAGGGCGAGCGTCGCGGTGAAGCCAAGCAGGCCGCACGGTGCAGTCGCGCGAAGCGGGCCGCAGCGAAGCATGCGCGCGCGGGGGTGGCCAGCTGGGCCGCGTGCGTTGCGGGCCGATGCGGGAAAGAAGCAGCGGCCCAAGCGAGCAGGCCGCTGGGACAGGCCAGCGGGAGGAGGAGGGGAAAAGGTCGGGCTAGCTGGGCCAGAAGGTGCCTTTCTCTATTTTTTTTCAAATCAAATGTTTGTCAAATTCTATTTTCTCCATTTTCATTTTTAAGCCAAATTCAAATAAGTTTTGAATACAAATTCCAAACTTCTAGCCCTACACTCAATCAAAACCCATATGACTCGGCATGAATGCAACAAACAAGTTTCTAAACTTATAGTTTATTTTATTTATTCAATATTTATTATTTGGCCTAAGTTAAAAATACCTAGAAAATGTAATAAATGCTAAGAATTAATTGCTAATTTGTGGTAAAAATTTTGGGTGTTACAAACCTACCCCCCTTAGAATGAATCTCGTCCTCGAGATTCGGATGGTTCAAAGAGATTGGGATAGTCAGTTCTCAGATCTTCCTCTCTTTCCCACGTTGCCTCATCCACTGAGTGTCTGTTCCACTGAACCTTGCACATTCTTATTATTTTGCTCCTTGTGATTCTCTCCGCTGTTTCCAGGATTCTCACTGGATATTCTTTGTATGATAGATCCCCTCGGATATCCAGTTCTTCCAAGGGTAGTTGTTCCTCAGGTACTCTCAAACATTTCTTAAGTTGCGACACATGGAAGACATCATGAACACCTGAGAGCTGCTCTGGTAATTCTAGCTGGTAAGCAACTTCTCCTCTCCTGTTAATGATCTTGAATGGCCCCACATACCTAGGTGATAACTTTCCCTTGGTATGAAATCTCTTTACTCCCTTCATGGGTGAAACTTTGAGATAGACAAAATCACCAATTTCAAATGCCAAATCTCTTCTCCTTGTGTCCGCATAGCTTTTCTGTCGGGACTGTGCAACCTTTAGGTTTTGCCTTATTGTTTGCACTTGTTTTTCTGCCAGTTGCAAAACATCTGGTCCAAAGACTTGGCTTTCCCCCGTTTGATTCCAAAACAATGGTGTTCTGCACTTTCTGCCATACAATGCCTCAAACGGTGCCATTCTAAGACTCTTTTGGTAGCTATTATTGTAGGAGAATTCGGCATAAGGTAAACTCTTATCCCAACTTGTCCCATACTGCAGAGCACAAGCTCTTAGCATATCCTCTAAGATCTGATTTGTCCTTTCGGTCTGTCCATCTGTTTGAGGATGGTAAGCTGAGCTGAAGTTCAACTTCGTATCCATTGACTCATGCAATTTCTGCCAAAAATGCTGATGTGAACTGTGTACCCCTATCCGAAACAATCTTCTTTGGTACACCATGTAAACATACAATCCTTTCCATATACAACTCTGCTAACTTTGCACTCGAATAAGTTACCTTGACCGGAATGAAATGGGCCACTTTTGTCAATCGGTCAACAATCACCCAGATAGAGTCAAATCCTTTCTGTGTACGGGGTAATCCAACTATAAAGTCCATTCCAACTTCTTCCCATTTCCACTCGGGTATCTTCATAGGCTGTAGTAAACCTGCTGGCCTCTGATGTTCTGCTTTCACTCTTTGGCACGTGTCACATATAGCCACATGTTCTGCTACGTCTCTCTTTAGTCCATACCACCAGTACCTCTCTTTAAGATCAAGATACATTTTAGTACTTCCTGGGTGTATGGAATAGGCTGAGTCATGAGCTTCCCTCAAGATGGACTCCCTAATAGATTTTACTTCTGGCACACAAATCCTTTTACCGAACCATACTGTCCCTTGATCATCCATATGGAATCCTAGGGCTTTACCAATCACTATACGCTCTGCAATATCCTTGATCCTCTCATCACCCATCTGTCCTTTACGAATCTCTTGTTCCAGAGTGGATTCTACCTCTAACTCCATGGTGTTGGCCACAATACCCAAATTCAAGTATTTGAACTCCTCACACAACTCTTCAGGTAGTTGAGTTGTATAGGCCATGTTCACATAACTCCTTCTACTCAAGGCATCTGCTACAACGTTAGCCTTTCCCGGGTGATAGTGAATATCCAAATCATAATCCTTAATTAACTCGAGCCATCTTCGCTGCCTCAGATTCAGATCTGACTGTGTGAATATATACTTTAGACTCTTGTGGTCCGTATAAATCTCACACTTATGACCAATCAAGTAGTGCCTCCAAATCTTAAGAGCATGTACCACAGCTGCTAACTCCAGATCATGAGTCGGATAATTTAACTCATGTTTTCTCAGCTGTCTGGATGCATAGGCAACAACTCTACCTTCTTGCATAAGAACACCACCTAGACCTTGCCGTGAGGCATCACAATAGATAGAGAAACTTTTGGTGAGATCAGGTAAGATGAGCACTGGAGCAGAAGTCAGTTTCTTCTTCAACTCCTCAAAACTATCCTGGCATTGTTTAGTCCATACAAATTTGGCATTCTTCTCTAACAACGCAGTCATGGGCTTGGCTAACTTAGAGAATCCCTCGATGAATCTCCTATAATACCTAGCCATACCCAGGAAACTCCGAATCTCACTAACATCCTTAGGTGGCTTCCAACTCAACACATCTCTAACCTTCTTGGGATCTACTGCTACTCCTCCATTAGAGATTATGTGACCAAGGAAAGATACTTCCTTTAACCAGAACTCACATTTGCTGAACTTGGCATAAAGTTGATGTTCTCTAAGCTTTTGCAACACCAATCTCAAATGCCCTTCATGTTCTTCTTCACTCTTAGAATATACTAGTATGTCATCAATAAACACGACGACAAACTTATCAAGGTACTCCATGAATACTTTGTTCATCAAATACATGAAGTAGGCAGGTGCATTAGTCAGACCAAAAGACATAACTGTGAACTCATACAGTCCATAGCGAGTCACAAAGGCGGTCTTGGGGATGTCAGTACGCCTTATCCTCAACTGATGGTATCCAGATCGAAGATCAATCTTGGAAAACACACAAGCCCCTTTCAATTGGTCAAATAGGTCATCAATTCTAGGCAATGGGTACTTGTTCTTAATTGTGACCTCATTAAGTGACCTATAGTCTATGCACATCCTTTGTGTACCATCCTTCTTTTCTACAAACAGTACTGGGGCACCCCATGGTGATGAACTAGGTTGAACATAACCCTTATCTAGCAATTCCCTTAGTTGTTTCTTAAGTTCTGCTAATTCATTCACTCCCATTCTATAGGGTCTCTTAGCTATGGGTGCAGTTCTAGGTAAAAGTTCAATTATAAACTCGATGTCTCGGTCAGGTGGCATACCTGGCAATTCCTCAGGAAAGACATCCGGGTACTCATTTGCTATTCTTATATCTTCTAAGGTTGTGCCCTCCATCTGATTGACCCGACAGATTTCTGTAGCAGACTGAGTTGCCACAAACACCACTTCTTCCCCAGTTGAAGTGATAAGATTTACCGAGCTATTACCACAATTAATAACTGCTTTCTGCAACCTTAGCCAATCCATACCCAAGATGACATCGATACCGGTGGAGTTTATGACTACAAGATTTGCTTGAAATTCTACCCCCTTATGTTGAGGCTAGCAGCTAAGCATATCCACTCTGCTTTCATAACCCCACCAGGTGAGCTTACTAACATGTGTTTCTTCATAACACTTACTGGAATACCATGCTTCTTTATGAATGTATATGTTATGAAGGAATGCGAAGCACCAGAATCAAAAAGTACTGTAGCTAAGTTTGAGTTGACCGAAAACGTACCGATCACCACATCTGGTGCCTCCTGAGCTGTTTCAGCAGTCACATGGTTCACCTTCCCCCAGACATAATTCTGCTGCGAGTTAGCCGTCTTCTTGGGGCATCTATTGGAGTAATGTCCCGGCTCTCCACAATTGAAGCACTTGTTGTCATTAACTGCATTTGGTGCTCTTGGTGCGCCATTCCTCTATGGAGCATTGGGGGCATTGTTCCTCACTGGTACATTGTTGGGCTGCTGCTGGCGCTGAGCTGGTGCTTTGAACTGCTGTTGCTGCTGCTGTGCACGCTGCTGCTGCTGGTTGCGGTTGGGACCTGTCTGTCCTTGATAGCGCTACTGAGGTTGAGTTTGTTGAGGGTTGGTACGGAAGCGAGAGTTGCTCCCAGATTGCTGTCCTTGAAATTTCCTCCTCTTGTCCTCCATCTGGCGGCGCTTGCTCTCAATCACTAAAGCTTTGTCCACCAGCTGCTGGAAGTTAGCAAAGGTATGGGACAACAGCTGGTACTGGAGACCATCATTCAAGCCTTCCATAAATAGCTCCTGCCTCTTTCCATCCTCGTCTACCTCAGTAGGTGCATACCGTGACAATTGTATAAACTTGTCACGATATTCAGCAACCGTCATGCCCCCCTGCTTGAGAGCCAAGAACTCCTTCTTCTTCAGCTTCATCAGTCCTGCAGGCACGTGATGAGTGCGAAAGGCACTGCGGAACTCAGCCCAAGTGATGGGATTAGCTTCGGTGCGGCCGAAGCGGAATGAGTCCCACCAATCCTGTGCAGCTCCCTGCAACTGTCCAGAAGCATATAAAACTTTCTCCCTATCATCACATTGGGCAATCTCCAGTTGCCTCTCAATGGCACGTAGCCAGTCGTCAGCTTGGAGTGGATCGGCAGAGTGCTTGAATACAGGTGGGTGTCCTTTCAGAAACTCTCCCCTCTTATCCCTGACATGAGGGGGTGCATTTCCATTCCCTTGCCCCATGTTCTGCATGTTCTGGGCCATCTGCTGAAGCAACTGGGTCTGCATCATCATCAGCTGCTCCATGGAGACTGGGGGTGGTGGTGGCGGTTCCTCGCCTCCCTGGTTGTTTCTCCTGGTGTTCACCATCTGTAGAAGCATCACATAAGTCTCACATGTCCAAGCATATAACTCTTACAAGATACTGGTGTAGATATATGTAGGGTATACATCAAGATATTTGTTCTGATTTTTCCGGCGAGTTGGATAACAGCAGTGTGGTAAAACGAGCATATCTCACTCTCTGTTTATCATATGATTACGTATTCTACCTTTCTGGACAGCTTATGAAATTCTCTACAACTTTGATTTAGAACACTTTTCCAGATTCTGACGTTTACTTTGTCAAATACAGACGACAAGCAGTACTGTTCCAGAATTCTGACAGCACATAAACCTCATCTTAAAACAGCTGTATCTCACAATTTATAATAGGTATTGAGGTGATTCCAGAGCCAAAAGAATGATGTTGAAGTCTACTTATCTCCATATAAATTTCAGGACCATTGGACAATTATATTATGAGATATGAACTGATAAAGACAGACTGCTCAGATTGATAAAGAATGGACAGCATGATAAAATGAAACCCAACTATTTATTCATAATATTCCTAAACCTTAACCTTAACTAAATGACCGTGGACATGCCCACAAGTCATCACAATCATATCAAAGATCCAAATCAAACATTATCCATAATGATAAACATCCAACCATGCAACTAACACTTGTCCAACCATTAAAAGAAAGAAACTAAATACTCTCTCGCGTAGCTACGCGTGCTTATTACATATTTTTAAGACTCTCCTATGGGTACGGGTCGAGGGTGGTGCTGGTGCTGGGGTCTCCAGACTCTCCTCTGGTCCTCGGGGGCGACTGAGTAGGTACTCCTGGCGCTTCTACATCTGGACCTCCTAGTTGCTGCTGCTGCTTCAGTGTAGCGTTCTCACGCGCAAGCTGTAGGTAGGCCCTCCCCATGACGTCGAGCTCGTCCTGGGTCTGATCCAAGTCGGTGTTGATCTCAGCCAAGCACAACAAGGTAGGCCTCAGCCTCAGGTTCGTCTCTCCGAGTGGTGCAGCGATGTTGCATGTAGACTGTCCGCTCCGACGGCGGGGAAGATATCGGTCGTCCTCCCAGGCGATGTCGTCGAAGTGGCGGTCGCGGTTGACCACCAATGCCTGTCGAGCTGCGTCCCTGATGATGGCCTCGCGTGTGAGCCGTGCAGTGATGGCGTGGTGGATGTAGCGCACCCGAGTCCCCTCTCGGATGTACACCTCTGTCTCCCAGAAGCCGAGGTAGTCGGGGTGGGTCCAATGCTCCGTCCTGTACTGAACAGTGCCTCCGGGGTGGTAGCGTTGCACAAGTGCGAGTAGCCTGGGGTGATAGTAGGCATCACCCTCCATGTCGTAGTGGATCTCCACGGTCCATCCCTGAGCCAACAGTGCATTGTGATCATCATCACTGTCATCACCCCCATTTCCACCGTCTCCACCATCACCACCATCTCCACCATCTCCACCATCATCACCCCCATCAGCATCAGAATCATCAGAGTCATCTCCATCGTCGGGGTCACCAGCTCCCTCCTGGCCATCCTGTTCCTGCTCCTCCATAGGATCCTCCTCAGACTCTTCTATCTCAATGGGCTCCTCGAACATAGGCCCCTCTTCTGTTTCTTCGTCCATCGGGTCTTCAAGCACGTCCTCCAGAGGTTCCCCCATGGGCACCTCCACAGGTGGTTCCTCTTCTAGGTTCCTCAGGGCTTCCACCAGATGTGCCGGCACACGTTTGCCCAAAGTGAACCTGGTCCTCCTGGTGGGCATCGGAAGGGTCCTCTTGCGCGCGGTCAGCTTGGTACGGGCCATCTATAAGAATGAAAAGGTTGAGTATTAGAACAAAATAATTTTTTTGGCAATAGATAAAGAACATAATATAAGCAAAAATTTTATAGCAAATTAAAGTAGTAAAATAAAGATAATGTGATCCTAGAAACGTCCATTTCTAACTAGGTTGTTCGTCCTACAGTCAGTTATAGCTCTGATACCACTTTGTCGCACCCAATTTTGCAAAGCAAAACCAAGTACTCATATATGTGCGCCCAGGATGTCCAAACACACACATATATCACAAATTGCAATAATATCAAAGTAAAGTACTTATTACATCGCATATCTCATCATAAAAGTTAATACAAGGTTTGCTCAATGGCAATATTATTACAAACACAGCGGAAATAACTAGCCCAACTGCCACAGGGACCCCAACTGGTGAACGTCTTCCTAGTAGTCCTGGACATCCTCCAGAAACTCGTCATATCCATTATCTGTTACCCATCCGGGATTTTCATTGGATGTAAAGCAAGTGTAAGCTCACCATGCTTAGCAAGTATAACAAAGGGATCTATGAGGCTCAAAAAGGCTTGACACTGTTTGACTGCGGTTCGCAATTTTAGTTGATCAATTTTTAGCAACCTGAATTACTACTTTAATGAACAGTCCCAATTCCCAAGTGGTATTTAAGTATCATCAAGTTTTATCTCAATTCCCAACTATCCATCATCCACAGTAACCACTAATCTCGAAGGATCCAGACCGCTCGTATCCGTGAGCACGGCTGTTATAACAGGTTAATTATTTCTGCAGAAATTGTACATCTTTACCCACCGAGCCATGATTCCCAATGCCGGGGTTCGCGAGACCCACTACACCTCTTCCTAGGAAGTGTGGCAGAGTTTCACTATGAAACCCTTAGCTAGTTGCACTAACAGGTCGTAGCTACAAGGAATGGCACACGTGGGCATCGCAGCACGGTGCACACCCAAACAGAAAAAGGAAAGATACCCTCTTACCCCTTACTGGAGCTACAGACGAGCTAGTACAAACTAGATAATAGGTTAAAGTCAGAGCCATTTGACACTCGGGGTTGTACGGTCCCTCCTGGGTTGCCGCTTCAGGATAAAGTCCTTATGGAGAGGCACTAGAGTACTCAACCCCATACTCCAGCCCCCTATCTGTTGCTAAAAAGTTCCATTTTATCACATTGCATATAGTCTTTAAGTATGTTTAACAATTACTTCATGTTAAGCGCTGCAGCATCTATCCAAAATGCCTACCCAATAAACCCAGGTATCAAGGATATGTGGTACAATGAATCATCTAGGTAACGTCCTTAAAGGCAATTCAAATTAAACACATGCATGAATGTAAGTGGTAGTAGTTCATAGGTACAAGGGGCCTTTGGTACACTTGCCTTCCTCAAAGTCGTCCTGGGAGTACTGCTGATCCTGCTGGGGGTCCTCAGTCACCTCGAATGGCTCACCCTCTAATCGTGATCCAATCATCAATCAAGCATCATTCCAATCATTACATGCATACAAGATAGAACTCTATTAGAACAGTACACCAAACAGTGAAAACATATGTTGAAAAGCTTACAGATCTGTTCTACGCATTTCTACGAACACATGAGCGAAAGAATCACTCAAATCGGACTTAAAACGTGAAAGTTATGCATGAAATAAGACATAATGGCAATTCTGTAAATAAACTAACCTATTTTCGAATTAAAATAATTAAAAATCTGAATTTAAATGAAATCTGGACCGGGCTTACTATTTCTGGAAACTTCAGGGACTTGAATGAATAAAAATAGGACTAAATAAAAATTAGTTTGAACTGGACTGGACCGCGGGTTGATTTCTGGAAAAAGCGGGGGCTCTTATGAAAAACGCGCTCGGTTGACTGGGGTTTGACCCGACGGCTGACCGGGCTGCTGACTCATCGACACGCAGCGGCTGTTCATTGGGCGCGGTGCACCACGCGGGCGTGGGCGCGCTGACGTGGGCGCTGATGCGGCCACGGTGGACTGAGTCCACGGTCCGCTGTGGACCGAACCGGTACCAGCTGATCTGGACCGCTCCTTGATGATCGGACGGCACAGGGTGAGATCCGGGCGATGGCTCGCCGGGGAAGAAAGAAAGGCCGGCGGCGCCATGGCCGGTGCGCCGGGACCTCGGGCTACGGCTCCCTAGGGCGCCAAAACGAAAAACTGAGAGCACGGGAAGGTGGAGGGGCTCACCGCGAGTCGCCGGGAAGGGAACGCGGCGTTCGGGACGAGCTCCAGACGGGGTGTCGACGGCGGCGGGGCTCTGGAGAGAGAAAGAGAGCGCGGGTGAGGGCGTAGCCGGGCAAAACAGCGCCAAAACGCGAAATGGAATGTACCTACGGGCGCGGGAAGATCCGGCGAAGCTTCGGGACTCGTCGGCAACAGGGCTAGGACTCGGGGAAGGGGAGTTCGCTGGCGGCGGTAGCTCTCGGTAGCGGGCAGAGGATGGGGAGAGAAAGAAGGGTCGGCATGGAGATTTATAGGCCGGCCGGCGAGCGGAGATAGGAAGGGAAGCGGGCGGGATTGGTCACCTGCCATGTGCGGGTGACGGCGGTGGCCTTCCATCCGAGCAGCGCTGACGGCGGCCGGAGAAAGGAAAGAGCCGGGGAAGAAAAAGGAAACTCGGGGAAGAAGAAGGGAAGGAAGAAAGGGCGCTGACCGGTGGGGCCGGAGCGCAGTGAGAGAGAGAAGGGAGAGGGCGAGCATCGCGGTGAAGCCAAGCAGGCCGCACGGTGCAGTCGCGCGAAGCGGGCCGCAGCGAAGCGTGCGCGCGCGGGGGTGGCCAGCTGGGCCGCGTGCGTTGCGGGCCGACGCGGGAAAGAAGCAGCGGCCCAAGCGAGCAGGCCGCTGGGACAGGCTAGCGGGAGGAGGAGGGGAAAAGGCCGGGCTAGCTGGGCCAGAAGGTGCCTTTCTCTATTTTTTTTCAAATCAAATGTTTGTCAAATTCTATTTTCTCCATTTTCATTTTTAAGCCAAATTCAAATAAGTTTTGAATACAAATTCCAAACTTCTAGCCCTACACTCAATCAAAACCCATATGACTCGGCATGAATGCAACAAACAAGTTTCTAAACTTATAGTTTATTTTATTTATTCAATATTTATTATTTGGCCTAAGTTAAAAATACCTAGAAAATGTAATAAATGCTAAGAATTAATTGCTAATTTGTGGTAAAAATTTTGGGTGTTACAAATTTCCTCCACTGTAGTATAGTGAACACGCCCCTGATGGACGTTTCCTTGAGCATTCTTGGGAGGATGGGGACATCTATTTGCCCAATGACCAGGCTGGTTACAGTTCCAGCATGGCCTATTTGCTGGTGGAACATTGGAGCTACCCTGCCCCGAGGTATTCTTCGGCAAGGAAATTGTATACCCCTTGCGGAAACCGGTTTTAGCTTGGTTCTTCTTCTGCGGTGGGCGGTACCGGACATTAGCATTGGGTGGACGGTACGGGGCCTTAGATACCATTGGAGCCTTGGACTGGGAAGCACCAGCCTCAAAGTTTCTTTTTCGGTTCTTGGACGCAGCATATATCTTGTCATTGTTCTCCTGAGTCAGAGTGTCACTAATAAATTCATTGAAGGTGACACACTTGTAGTTGCCCATTGACTTCATCAGTTTTGGGGAAAGTCCCCTCTTGAAGCTAGCTATTCTTTTGGCGTCAGTATCGATGAACTCAGGAGCATATCTTGCCAGGTTGTTGAATGCCTGGAGGTACTCATTGAGACTCTTGTTGCCTTGGGTGAGCTTCATAAACTCAGTATGCTTGATGGCCATGAGACCAGGAGGGATAAAGTGTCCTCTGAAGGCTGCCTGGAACTGGTTCCAGACGATCTCAACGTTAGCAGGGAAGGTGGTCCTGTGATGGGTCCACCAGATGCCTGCAGGGCCTTGGAGCTGGTGTCCTGCATACGTAGCCTTCATGCCTTCAGTCAAACGAAGCAATCCAAATCTTTGCTCTATCATGCTCAACCATTCATCCGCTTGTAAGGGTTCTTCTGCCTCACGAAAGATAGGAGGCTTTGTGTCCATGAAGTCCTTAAAACCACTATACTGGTTCGGCTCGGGTCCCTGGCGGACATGCCGATCCTCACGGTTAGCCATCTAGCGCATAGCCTCAGCTAGCATGCGCTGACTTTCCACAACTGTCTGCATTAGCTCAGCTGGTGTGGGCGGTGGTGGAGGAGGTGTTTGCTCCTCATCTCCAAGGTTACGACCGCGACGAAGATTGTAAGCCATCTGCAAAATGTATAGCCAATGAGCACTGACGATGTGGAAATTTTGTAGATGAATTGTACAATTATGCCAAACTGACTCCAATGGAGAAAATGAATTTATACTATCAACAGAGGCACAATCATTCATCACAATCACACAACTCATCAAGCGCACCAATTGACACATTAATGCGATGAACTTAACCAGCAATGAGATCGATAAACCGCACAGACGGAAATTGCCAAAGGCTCACATACGTGGAGCATAATACGTTTGATAGGTTACATCCAAGCCATAGTGGTTCCAACTTACATCAAGGGTAACATAGGGTTCGATATTACATCCCAACGATTAACTTGCTACAAAGCTACTCGTTCATGCATGAGGATCAACAAAAGACTAGATCTAGCGCATTAGCTCAGTAGTAAGCTAAACTACGCATCGTCCTCGGAGTCAGTGTCGAGAATCTCTCCTCCATCTTCATCACTAGGAGGCTCTAACTCCTCATCTTCCTCCTCATCAGGTGGAGCGTCCTCAGGTCCATTGACTTCCATGTCATCATCACCTTCAGCCATGATGACACCAGAACCCATCTCATTCTCATCATCAGGTGGCAGGATAGGGTGAAGTTGATTGTGCAGTAGGTGAACCTCCTCATGGAGATTGTCATTGTACTCTTCTGCAGCCGCCAACTGCTGCTCTAGCTCAACCTGCCTCGCTCTCAACACATTCTCCTCGTGCCAGGCTTCATTCCGTTGGTTCAGCATGTGAACCAACATACGCTCACAGTTGCGGTGAGCAACTGTCAACCTCTGAACCTCAAGGGTCTCTTGGTCCCGTTCCTGCGTGACTTGCTCCAAACGCTGCTGAACTGCAGTCCTTTCAGCAGTCACCTAAGCCAGCTCTGCCCTCAGCCTTTCTGCCTCAGTAGGCTCAGGACGGGGCTCACAAGGAGCTAAACGGTGACGAGGCGCCCTACCTCCAGCGGACTTGCGAGCAGTGAGCTTCGTGCACGCCATCTGTAGCAAAAGTTACAACGTAAGGGGAGAATCATTTAAGGGATACGAAATTTAATTAGTCGGGACAATCATATTTTAAAGGAGGGAGTAATGCAAGAAATGCCATGTATGCTTTGAACATGATGCATGCACGATCCGTACGTCCTCACCATCCTAGAAAAATTTAAAGGCTAGCGAAATATACGGTGGCATACATACGTTCTCTCATATATGGTAGCTAGTCGATCTACAACGATACATTGTTAGTGTACCTGCAGAAGATTTCATTTCAGCCCAATAATTTCCCAAAAAGTATAAAAGCAAGCAGTACACTAAATACTCTCATACATACATCCCCTGATGCATATACTCTAGTATCACAGCTACCCGACAGAGATACCCACATTTAAGTACTCTCATAGATACATGATCGAACATGTAAATATGCGAGCAACCACAACTACTCTCCCCTAGACCGACGGTTGGACGGTCATGCTCTCACAACTCTCCACTTACCCAAGCGTAGAGGTATTTTGATCCATACATTACCACCCAAGCGGATGGCATCCATACAATAGCACGCCGTATGGACGACGAAACAGAAACAAGCAGGAACCCCCAAGTTAGTACTTTAATAAGCCACCTAAGAGTCCTTATTTGGGCATAAGGGATATGACCACTGGCAATACTTAGTATTTAATTTAGGATTTTCACAATACTTTTGTTTTAAATACACAAATGACGTGTTTAGTGTCAAATCTTGCTCTGATGCCAGCTGTAACAGAACCGACCAAATCATAAGAACGTAAGTACAAAAACAATCACCGAAGCGATCAAATTCCTGTACTTAAGCTCCCATAATCCCGGTAGTCCGGAAATCACGAAGGATTTCAACCAACTTTCGACATACAAACCAAGATCATAATGATTCAACACAACACATCATTCGTTACAACAGTTCACAAGTAGCATTCGGATTACATCCATCAGAGTTCGAAATAAAATATTACAAACCAAGTTTGAATCTGCGGAAGCAACATAGTTTAGTACATAACTTCATAGTTTCAATTACATTGCCAGGTCATAGTCATGTCCCACAAAAGCATCATCAGATACGAGAACTAGAAGAAACCGCGCCCAATGGTCTAGTCTTCATCCCCAGCAGGGAGAAGGCAATACTTGCAGCAACCAAAGAAGAACTGGTCATCTGCAACAGGTGGGAAATAAACCCTGAGTATGAGAAGGTACTCAGCTAGACTTACCCGACGAAAATCAGAAATAAAAGACACCAAGGATCATGCAAGGCCTTTCAGGTGGGCTAGCTTGACACAGTTGCATAAAAGAGCTTATGATTACAGTAACCAATTTAAACTTAGCATCAAGCTTATCATTATTTACCTGTCCACTAGATTAGCACCTGTACTAGAGCACTCACTTATTAGGAGCAAACAATATTAACCATAGCAGGTATAATAAGGCTGTAATCATCATATCATCATTTCCGAACCATTATGTTATTAAGTGTGTCTACATTGGAGATAAGCCCGTCAAGTTCTCACTAACCGGGAGAGACGGCGACTCGAATCGAATTACAACTCAGCTGAGGGGGTATTCCTAACTCTCACCCTGGCATACTTTGCAAGGGTAGCCATGGGTCACCTTTGGAACATCTCAGGAACCAAATTCGCGGGTTCGATCAGCGCCAGCACTCTCAGGGATTACCCTTCTGCCAGGACGATCAGGACTTTTAAATCACCTGCCCTTGGACTCATGCCTACGGCTCCCTTTCGAGGCGCACTTTATACTTATCGACTCTCGGCCTGAGGTGAGCTACTCAGCTTCGCGGTCGGTCTTCAGGCCGGCCAACTAAGAGAGAGGCATGCGTTCAACATGAACAGGAAAGGCTCCAAGATCCAGTCCTTAATCGACACAGACGGAGTCACTGCAAACCGGCAAGCCTCCGTCCGGTCTTCATTTCAAATTAAGACTGGTTCTTTTCCACGATAGCAAATATAGCCAACCGTGCCACATGTATCATCCTATATCTCGCAGGTGACAGGAAATCACCCGACTTCTACCGT
Organism: Miscanthus floridulus; assembly: GCF_019320115.1. NCBI lineage: Eukaryota > Viridiplantae > Streptophyta > Magnoliopsida > Poales > Poaceae > Miscanthus > Miscanthus floridulus. The sequence continues at coordinate 44,699 of NW_027096287.1, forward strand.
GTTTAAGCAGGGCTAAGCACTACTCGAGCCTGAGCTACATAGGATTCAGGGTAACAATATCTGGACAAGGAATGGGTAACAAATGCAGCAAGTGTTTGCATCCAACACCTAAACTTAATGCAACAATATATGTAATAATAATACTGTAACTGCAGTTCGGAAAATAGGAGGCTTAATATGCTCCGGGGCTTGCCTTTCACAAAGTTGCAAGGACGGTGGTCAGGGCACTCAACGACGACCTCGTCTGGCACTTCTCCTGAAGGCTGCTCCTCCAGAATCTCCGGTGTCGGCTACTGCTGCTCGCTCGGCTCCTCGAATTCCAGCAGGGTCACTCCTTCTGGTACACCTATTGCATGCCGATGCAAAAGATAAATACCATGGATGCATAAGGTATGACATGATGCTCATGATGAATGGATCGTAGTAAGTGTTTACGAACGCATTACTGGACACTCGTTTACCGAGTAAGACTAGCCCTATTCAAATCACTTTAAGCATATTTCTAACTTAACTGAAAGAACAAGATTAACTTACCTAACTTGCATAACCTAAGATAAAGATGCTCATCTTTAGTTAAGGGCCTAACACCTAGGAACAGTACCATGAACTTAGAATAGTAAAGACAAACTTAAAATAACAGTTAAAGTTTCATATGCAACAAGTAGTCACTTAATTCAATCATAACCAGAGTTCTATAACTCCAAATGACTTGCAAGAGGACATTCTGGAAATCTTATGAAATTCTCTACAATTTATTTGTAAACATCAAAGCATGATTCTGAAGTTGACCAAATCCAATTCTAGTAGACCTAGAATCTGTCCCGCAATGACAGGGTTGCTAACTTAATTATTTAACGATGGTGCAAAAGCCTAATTTGACCAAACCAAGTTTACCAACTTGTTTTTCATACCTAAGAAACATCAGAAAGTATAGTGCCAACTTCTAAATAAATTATTTAATATCCTTTTCCAATTTATTTAGTTAATTAGGTGATTTAAGCAATATATAGTAAAATTATTCATAAAAATCTACAAAAATTACAGTAGCTATCTCATGCTGCACATAGACTACCATAAAAATTTCAAAGACATTGGACCAACATAACTTGCTGTATCCAAAATAACAGATGACATGTCTATTTCTAGCATAATTAGGAAACCTTATTAAAAAGTGTCAAGCAACAAATTTCCCATTTTTCCTAGCATCCTTCTAGCATAAGAATAGCACCCATAAATTTTCACCTTCACTGGATCTATAGAAAAATTATGAAAATTCACACAAGATCCACCTATTAATAAAAGGAAATTCTATACTTAAAAACTACACATGCACTAGCTCTGAAATTTTTACCAGAGCTTCTAATAAACCAAAAGAGAGGACCCACAAAATTTCATAATTTTTGGACCACAGAGACTCAAGATAAAATTCAAACAAGTTTGCATGCTTCTAAAAACACATTTCAAACTCCTATTTAATTCATCCAATTTTTCTAAAACATGTGCTCATATTCTATTTTTGTTAAATACTAGACAATACTAGGAACTCAACAAAATTAGAACCATAGCATTAGGATCTATATACAAGGAAATACGTATTTTTGAATAACAACACAAATCTGTGAAATAATAAAGCAAAACAAAATAAGAAAACAACTTTCAGCCGCGGTTGGGCCAGCCCAAGGAACGGCGGCCCACGAGTACGCAGTCACGGCCCAAGATGACGGCACGGCCCAGCGTGCTCCCGCCGCGCGCGTCAACGGCTGACAGGGCGGACCCACGTGTCAGCGAGAGAAGCAGGGGAGGCGCGACGGTCGGTGGCGTAGCTCGCCGCCGGTGGTTCCTCCGGCGAGACCAACGGCTCTACCGTGTTCGCCATACACGCGCGCACCTAGTGGAACCCTCAATCGAAGCTATCGTCGCGGCTACTGGAGTTAGCGATGAGCACGGCGGCGCACGGCCACGGCACGGCCGGCTCCGGCGAAGCCAAGGCGTCTCAGCCCTAATGGTTGACACTACGAGCTTCAGCGGTGTTCCTAGGACCTAGCGCTAGCCAGAGGAGGGGTGGAAAAAGCACGAGGACAACTAGCCGCGTGGAGCGCCAACTCCGGCGAACTTCCGCCATGGCTGCGGTGGGGAAGAACGGCGAATACGCCCTTACCGAGGCTCGACTGACCTGGCTGAGAGGTGGAGGAGGTGGAGGGGATCACGGCGAGGCTACAGGCGGACGGGGCAACGCGTTTTCACGGTGGCGTGTGCGCACGGCGGCTGCGATGCTCGGTCGGCAATGGCGGGCGGCTTAGCTCTCGACGCGGCGTGCGGTGGAGGGTGAGAAAATGTGAAATGGGACAGTGAGAGTGCGTCGGACAGGCGCGCGGGTGGCTTCAAGGCGCGTCTGTGACGCCAGGAGGCGCACGGCGCATGGCCAGCGCGACAGCAAGCCGGCGACGAGTGTCCCCCATGCGTCGGCTGAAATCTGAAATTTGTCAGTCACTGTAGCTCCGATTCAGTTGCTAAAGCCGACGCCTGACAGCGATACTTTGACGATGATCTACACTTAATTCGTGACGAGTTAGTGGAAGAGTTGAACATCAAAGTTGTAGACCGATATTCCCTCTACAATTTCTTTTCAATGACCGACACCTAACACGCCATGGATCCGAAGTTACATGAAGCCAAAGATGGCTCGATCACACTGAAATGACATCGATGACTTAGCAAGATTTTTCAGTGTTGAACAGCATGAAATTCTGTCTTGTGGGCCATGTTTGACCATGTTCCACACATTTTCATGACTTGGCTTCTAAACAAAGTTTGTGCCTTATTAAATTTACTACAACTTTGCTTTAGGTTGCTAAAGCATGCATAGACTCCAAGTTACACTTTTTAAACAGTCAAACAGTGAGACTCCAAGGGTCAACTCAAATCAAACATGCACCTGAGGGCATTTTGGTCATTTTGATCTATATGAACAATGTCCAAACAATTACTCTAAGTGTAGTTAAGGTGTATTAGACCATGATCAACCATTTTACACAATTGTTATACCATTTCAATTGATCACATGTGATGAAATAATCAAAACAAGCAATTTACCCAATGTTGCTATGAAACGTTTCGCATGTTTCATGACTTTGTGATTATTTTATACTTGTCACATTACTACCATGTTGCCATGTTTCATGGTATAAGAATTTCATGTTGCATTCACAAGTTGCACTACTATCATTCATAAGCACTCAAGTACGAAACACATACAATTTCAAATGTTGCATATGTATGTTTCAATGACAATGACATGATGATATAGATAATGCACATGTTTATGAAATGACATGCAATTAGTGGAAGCCTAAACACCTAGGGTGTTACAGCCAGAGGGGTGAGTTGCGCCTAGGCCGTGGCCGCCTCAACCTTCGCGTTGGCACAACGAAGGCGGAGGTCCTCTACCTCCGCGCTCTGCACCGACAGGAGCTCGTTGGCGCCGGCAAGAAGACCCTTCTGCCGCAAAAGCTGGTCCTAGATGCCCCTCTCCCGCCGGAGATAGACTGACTTCCCAAGGGACCGGGTCTCGAGCTCCTAGGGAAGCAGAACAGGGGTCATTGATTGTAACAAAGCTAGAAAAGGACAACGTCGCGCGAGAAACGAAAACGCGAACCTGGGCGACTCCGGGCAGGTCGTCGGCCACCATGGACAGGGCCGTCCGTAGCGACCGCTCCGCCAGCTGGTGGTATTGCTCGAAGGTGCCCCAACGCCCACCCTCGGCCGCGTCCTTGAGGGCGAACAGGGGCTCCCCCTCAGGGTTGTCCCGGCTCTGCCACAGTACCCGCGGGTGATCCCACCCGCAAGGCTCGGGTCGCACCCGCACGAGGGCCGAGCCCCCCTCGCCCAAGACCGGCGCAGGCCGTTCCACGGCACCAGCATCCTCGGCGTCAACCACCTCCCGCGCCCGGGAAGTATCGTCGAAGGAGATCGGATAGACCTCCGTCTCCCGGGCGCTCTCTCGCAACAACGGCGGCCCCTGAACCAAGGGCGCCACCAAGGCCTCCGCTGCCTTCATCTCCGCCTCCTGGACGGACGGCACCGCCGCCATCGTGATGGCCTCGACGGTCTCGGGGGCTTCGGCCTCCGCCATCGTGGCCTCGGCAGACGCAGAGACACCAACCACGGCCACTGCGGTCTCGGCGGTCGTGGGCTCCGTGGCCTCCGTCGCCTCAGCCTCGGAGACCCCGGGGGCCTCGACAACCAAGGGCACGCCGGCCCCATCCGACTCGTGAGCCCCGCCCCCACGAGGCGGAAGCGCTCCCTCCCTCGACTATGTAGGGGCCGCCTCGGCAACCCCTCCTTGGGCGGCCGGCCCCCTTGGGTCGACCCTCGCTGACGCCGCGCCGCGTTGGATAGCGGCTTGTGCCTCCGCCACCCAGTGGGCGGAGGAGCCGGGGCTCGCCTTTAGCGCCTTAAGGGGCGCCAAGGGGAGCTCGTCCACAGGCCGCTTCCGACTAAGGAAAATTAACCTACAGGGTCAGCGCGAGACCAACAAAGCGAACGGAAGGCACTATGACCCTACCAAAAATGCACTTACTTTGAATGGGGCGGCGACCGCTTCGCCACGGCAAACCTCATCCGCAACGGCGGAGGCGGTGGCAGAGGCGTCGCCTCTGTATCCATCGGCGCCGGTCGGTCCTCAGCGGACCCCGGCACCCCTTCGGTCCTCTGCAGGGGCGGTGGCATCGCCTCCACCGCCACCTGCTCCACCACGGCCACCGAGCCTATTGGGCTGACGGCGCGTTTGCCTAACGCCCGTGCCTCGGGTGTGTCGGCCTCGGCCCCGGAGCGGGCAACCGCCAGCCCTGGGTCTGCTTCTCCTCCCCCTCCCGGGGGTGCCGGGCTGCTTGCCGACACCCCGGGTGCCACCTCCACGACGTTAGGAAGGTGGTCTAGGGGACCTCGTGCTCCCTCGCCCTTGTCGTTCCCATCCGAGGCCTCCATCGACAACGACGTCGACGGGGATTCCTCCAATGGGAGACCATCCTTCCGTTGTTGACGGCAGTGCTTATCCAGCTCCTCGCGTGCGAGGATGTGCTTCGTGCTCTTCACCGCCTTGGCATCCTTTCGCCTCTTCTACGCATCGGCATGAGCGTGGTTGATCGCCCGCCGCCCCGCGTCCTCGGGAACGGGCAGCGGAGAAGAGCGCACGTCCCTCATCCCCTGAAGGAACAACAAACGCGCAGGAGGGAACAAGGGGTAAGGGGAGACTGAGGAGGTTCAGAGGCTACAGCAGCACATGACTTACCAGCGATAGGAACCCCCACGATGGCCGCATCGCGATAGGGGTCAAGTTGCCACCCCTCAGCTTCGCCTCTACCATCTCCCCCTCCTGACGAAGAATTTCCTCGTCGGAAAGGGCGGAGGAGGACATCCGGGTGCCCTCAATGGGCTCACCCGGCTTCATCTCGAACAGCCGCCGCCGCCGAGCCATCAGCGGCAGCACCCTTCGGCGGTGGAAGGCGGCCACGACCACAGCCACGGTGAGGCCATGGCCCCGCAGCCTCGCCAGCCCCTCCAGGAGCGGCTCCAGCTTGGGCTGGTCGACCTTTGGGACACCCCACTTCCATTTCTCCGGGCAACTCCCCACAATCCGCCCAGTGTAGGGGGAAGCCCTCCGTCATCGTTGCGGAGGTAAAACCAACTCGTGTACCACCGGCGGTTGGAGGACGCGAGTTGAGCCGGGATGTAGAGGTGCAGGCGGTCCTGACGCACTTGGAGAGTGCAGCCTCCGGCCCTCGCCGCCTTCCTCTTCCCCGACGTACCCGTCGGCTTGGTAGTATGTCCTGCCCGGAACAGATGGATCCACAACTCCTAATGGGGAGCGATCCCTAAATACCCCTCGCAGACGGCAACAAAGATAGCTGCCTGAGCGATGGAGTTGGGATTAAAATTGTGGAGCTCCACGCCATAGTAGTGCGGGAGTGCCCGCATGAACCGGTCCGCCGGGAGGCCGAGGCCGCGCTCGTGGAAGGAGACGAAGCTTACGACGTAGCTGTCGTGAGGCCTCGGCTCCGGCTCGCCATATAGAGCAATCCACTCCGGCCTAGTAGGGTCTGTCACCGGGCAGAGGAGCCCACCATCGACAAGCGACTGGAGCATCTCCTCGGTGACGTCCGACGGATCCCAGGGGTCCGCCTCGACAACAACGATGTTGCCGGCCATGGGTGCGATGGAGGAATCAGGTGCGGCGGTGAGTTTTTTTTCTCTCCCTCCCACGCTCTCGCTTTTTTCTTGCTTTCTCCCTAGGCTCGCTCTTCTCTCCTTCCCGGCACCCGCTGCTCTAGCGATGGCTTGACGAAGGCGGTGCTAATTCAGGCAAGGTAAGACGAGGAGGAGTGAGACTCCTCGGGTATTTATGCAGGGAGGAGGCGAAACGAATGGGCGATGAAATCGGGGAGGTTTTCCCCCTGTCCGGCGTAGTTAACCACGAGCCGATTTCGCCGGCCCACGCGCCCACGTCTCCCACATTAAATGCGAGGATAGCTACGTCCCATCCACCACGTCACGCACGGCCACTATGGCAGCAGGCGTTGTTTCGACTCCCCATGAAACCGCCTCAAAAGGCATGCCACCCGTGCCGAGCCAATAGGGAAGATATTCCCTACGGCCTATTCCTTTCGTATGAAGGAACCGGGCTCCGAACCTATTACGATCCAGGGGTTCGAAGGCTGGGCCCCAAAGGGTTTCGACAGCCGCCCCAGGATAACAGAGTCAAGGACGACCGCGGGCTAGCCCATACGGGGCCGAGGCCCAAGCAAGCGAAACGCTTGGGACGCCCAAAGTTGTGTCCGAGACTGGATGAAAGTCTCCGAATGGGATCCCACCGTAGGGAGGCACCGAGCCACCGAGGCCCAGCGAACGACCTCAGCACCCACTAGAGACATCCTCTGGTACTCTTGGAGTGTGTCTCTGGACCGCTAGCCGTCCCCTAGCGAATGGGGTTCGGGCCTCCACTCAGACTACCCGATAACAGCTCACCGGAAGTGCCACCGCTCGTGCCCACCGAGGGTAGCGAGGCACATTCCACCCCTCCTTCCGAGCGAAAAGGAAGCGTGAGGGTTGTACAAAAAGTCAGGGGAACCCCCAAAGGCCTTCTTGTTTTATGCAGAGGCTAGGGGGCTCTTCCTACAACCTTGCCGAGACCCAGCGACCCCAGCTCACACTCAAAGGGGCTCGACAAAACAAACCCTCCTTCCAAGCGAAAAGGAAGCGTGAGGGTCGTACAAAAAGACAGGGGAGCTCCTAATGGCCCTCTCACCCTGTGCAGAGGCTAAGGGGCTCTTCCTGCAAATACGCCGAGACCCCACAACTCGGGCTCGCGCCCAAAAGGGGGCTCGGCAAACAAACCCTCATGCGCGAGGGGCATATAAAAAGTCAGGGGAACTCCCGACGGCCCTCTCGCTCCGCGCAGAGGCTAGGGGCTCTTCCTGCACCCTTGCCGAGACCAGAATGGGCTCAGCAAATGAACCCTCCATCCGAACGAAAAGGATATGTGAGGGGCGGATGAAAAAGTTAGGGGACCCCCGACCACCCTCTTGCTCCAGGCGGAGGCTCGGGGGCTCCTCTTGCACCCAAAGACCAAGACAAATGGTCCAAGCCCACGCTAGAGGTTTCATTACAAAACACGACAAAGGGCACCGAGCCTGTTACGGTCCAGGGGTTCAAAGGCTGGGCCTCCAAGAGGTTTTGACAGCCACCCCAGGGCAACAGAGTCAGGGACGACTTTGGGGCGAGCCTACGAATGGCCCAGGCCTGAGTAAATAGTCGCTCGGGGCGTCCTAAGTCGTGTCTGAGACCGGCAGGGAAGTATCCGAATGGGATCCCATCGTAGGGAGGCACCGAGCCACCGAGGCCCAGCGAACGGCCTCGGCACCCACTAGAGAAACCCTCTGGTACTTTTGGAGTGCGTCTCTGGACTGCTAGCCGTCCCCTAGCAAATGGGGCTCGGGCCTCCACTCGGACTACCCGATAACAGCTCACCGGAAGTGTCCACGCTCGCGCCCATCGAGGGTAGCCTGGCACATTCCACCCCTCCTTCCAAGCGAAAGGAAGCGTGAGGGTCATACCCAAAGTCAGGGGGCCCCTGACGAACCTCTCGCTTCGTGCGAAGGCTAGAGGGCTTTTTCCTACAGCTTCACCGAGACCCCCGCAACCCGAACTTGCGCTTATGGGCTCGGCAAATGCAATAAGAACTACTCGCTCAAACGCGAAAATGGAGAAAGCCCCTGGAGGAGTAACTTCACTCCTCCAGGGGCTCGGGGGCTACACCCGGTGGGTGCGCTCGCGCGCACCCACCAGAACCTCAAAAAACAAACCCCAATTCCTACGGAGCAGGTATAAACCCAGCCTCGGCAAACCCTCAGGGAGAGTGCACGCACTCCCCCCAAGGCTCGGGGGCTACTGTCGGGTACCTTAGAACGGGGTACCCCAAGCAAACGTCAAATGGGTCGCTAAAGTCCCATCTAAAAAATAAAGCTAGAAGGTAAGCCATGGGCCCCTCACCCGCCACGACCGAGCCCACTGGGTCCTCCTCCTCCTCGCCTCGAGCCTTGAGCAGGAGGTCTCAGCATCCTGACACAAACTCCGCCTCGCGCAAGGCTCTCCAGGGAAGGCCTCGGCAGGGAACGCCGTCTCTGCCTCGCCCGAGGCTCTCCACGGAAGGCCTCGGCAGGGGGTGCATTCTCTGTATCGCACGAGGCGTCTCGCGCAAGGCCTTGGCAAGGAGCCCGATCTCCGTCTCGCTCGAGGCCTCATTCTCTGTGTCGCTCGAGGCCGGGTCGTCCGCAGCCCATCACCCCCCACCTCGACTGACCCTCTAGACAGCGCGTCATGTCTCATTAATGCTTCAACCACTCCCGTAATCTCAGCCGGACGATGGCTCAACGCCACAGAATGGCCGACGGGACCTGAGGTCGCATCAGCGCCATATCGGCCGGGACAGGGCACGGCGGGGATTACCGGCCACTGTGTCCTAACGCTGTATCCACGATCAGTGCCATACCGGCTAGGACAGGGTACGGCGGGGATTACCGGCCACTGTGTCCTAACGCTGTGCCCACGATCAGCTGCCCACTCAAGGCCTCAGCACTGTACACCAAGGTCTCGGCTATCTTGGGGTTCGCGCCTACCGAGACCCCTCGGCCTCGCGCATAGTCCGTCCATAGTGGCTTGCACGTTCACCGCCGCACCCACTCCAAGGCAGTCCCGGGGCTCCCACGATGCACAGGAACTGATGGGATGATCACGCCGCCCTAGTGCTCCAAGGACGGACCACTCCGACGACCACGCCGCCATAGGAACAGGCTATAGGGCCCGGACACGCTGCCTCTGTTCACACGACGCCGTATAGTGAGCTCATGTACCGTCCTTGTCCTCCCTTCAGGCTATAAAAGGAGAGGACTTGGGCCGTTTTAGGGGGGGAGGAGGACACCTTGTAACACACACACACGCGCACATCCCTGCCGCCTGAGAGCAACGCCTCAAGCGGCCCGCACGACACCTTGCCAAGACCTAGGACCAGCTCCCTCTCTCCCTTAGCTTGTAATGCCTTACTACGAGCACTTCGGTGCAAGGAATACAAGATCGACCTCTCGGACTAGACGTAGGGCCTCGATTGCCTGAACCAGTATAAACCTTGTGTCTCTTTGCATCACCATCCGGAATTAGGAGCACGCAGAACAAATTCACTGGTTGGTTGAGGACCCCCTGGTCCGAAACACCGACACATAGTAGACCTCTACTACCCATATAATTCCATTTCCAGAACAGGGTTTGCAAATAAGTTGAATGCAACAATCCATATGGGTTATCTATGCATGAAAATGCCCGCTTTGTACTGCATCATCATAGTCCATGGCAGCCAGAAGGAGGCAAGACACATAAAAAGAGACATCTACAAGTCCCAGTGCAACATCAATTCCATCGAGATGGCTAGCAGCAATGCGCCAGAGCCTTCGGATATGCCAAAGGGCAAAACAAATCTCAAGGACCAAGAAGAAATAAAATTAGCCCCCTAGAGAACGCAGTGCCGGACCAAAAAGTAATTATTGGAGGCAAACTTTTGAAGGAAGAAGAAGCAGAACTAATAGAGACCCTAGCCAAAAACAAAGATGTCTTCGCCTAGTCAGCCTCCTATCTACAAGGAGTCAGCAGAGACATAATCCAACATTCACTCGACTTGAATCCAAAAGTAAGGCCAAGAAAGCAGCGGCAAAGGAAAATGTCAGAAGACAGAATCCTAGCAGCGAAGGCAGAGGTCCTAAGATTGCTAGATGCAAAGATTATCAGAGAAGTCAAATATTCATAGTGGCTAGCAAATGTAGTACTGGTGCGAAAGAAAAATGAAAAAAATGAGAATGTGAGATTTCACAGATCTTAACAAAGTTTGCAAAAAAGACCCATTTCCACTACCAAGGATCGATACCTTCATCAACAAGACGGTGGGATGAAAATGCTTTTCACTCCTGGATTGCTTCTCAGGATATCACCAAATCTGGCTCAACAAAGAAGATGAGGAGAAGACAAGTTTCACTACTCCTTTTGGAACTTATTGCTACATCAGAATGTTCAAAGGACTAAAAAATGCAGGATCAACCTTCGCTAGAATGACAAAGGCAGTTCTTGGCCCTCTGCTGTAGAAAAACATTATAGCCTATGTTGATGACATTGTAGTAATGAGCAAGAACGAAGACGATCACATAGCAGATCTAAAAGAAACCTTCGCCAACCTCAGGGAAGCAGGCCTCAAACTCAACCCAAAAAAGTGCGACTTTAGTATCAACAGAGGAAAAATGATTGGATACATCATAGGGCCCGAAGGCATAAGGGCAAACCTAGAAAAAACGAAGGCTATAATCTCAATGGTTGAACCATCAACCAAAAAGAAAGTCCAAAAGCTCACTAGAAGGATAGCAGTGTAAAATAGATTTATCTTGAAATGAGTAGAACACAACCTCCCATTCTTCAAAGCTTTGAGAGGCGGAGACAAGGTGGAATGGGGGCCAAAACAGTCGAAGGCTTTCCAGCAAACTCAAAAGCTACATAGCTGGCAAGCTCTTAGTGACATTACCAGACCCAGAGGCACCACTATTGTTATATGTCGCAGCCTCCGACCATGCAGTCAGTGGCATCCTAGTTCAAGAGAAGGAACAAGAGTCGAAGGGCATTCAATAGCCTATCTACTACATCTCAGAAGCCCTATCAAGAGCTAAGTTGAACTGTATGGAGATTGAAAAAATAGCATACGTTGTCCTAATCTCATCAAGAAAGCTGAAGCATTACTTCCAAGCACACGAGATCACAGTACTCTCATCACAACCGCTCGAGACATATTTAGAAATAAAGAGGCCTCTGGAAGAATAGGGAAATGGCAACTGAGCTATCCCAGTTTGAACTCAATTATGTGTCAAGAACAGCAATAAAATCACAAGCATTAGCAGACTTTATGGCAGACTAGACACCTTGAGTACACCAAACACAACAGCCCCAAGCTCAAATCTAGACACTCTACATAGATGGAGCCTAGGGGCACTTAGGAGCCAGAGCCTCCGCTGTATTGATAGCACCATCAGGCCTCAGAATGAAGTATGCAGCCAGGCTAGAATTCAAAGCAACAAATAACATAGTAGAATATGAAAGCCTCATACTGGGCCTCAACAAGGCGAAGGCACTCAGAGCAAAAAGGGTACTAGCAAAAATTGACTCCCAAGTTGTGGTCAGACAAGTCAAAAATGAGTATATGGCAAGGGAACCCGAGCTAGTCATATCTCGACACAGTAAGGGTGCTTGAGCGAAGGTTTTAGGGATTCACCTAGAAGCACGTACCAAGAGTAGAAAACGCAGAGGTGGATGAACTGGCAAAGGCAGAGCAAACAATTTGCCCATGCCAAAGGGAGCATTCTACCAAGTACTACAAGCGCCAGCAACACAAGTAACCGTGAAGGCATTCAAAATAGTCCTACTCACTAAATCTGAAGACTAGAGACAATTGATCACAAATTACTTGAACAATGAGCACCACTCAGAAGATGAAGCAAGCATAGCAAGAATAGCAGCATCAAAGATGCAAAGCAAATTGTCAAGACATGTGAAGCATGTCAAAGCACCTCCCCACATCAGTCAAGACCTTCGGCTGCAGTACAACTCATCCCACCAACTTGGCTCTTGCAAAGATGGGCCATGGACCTTGTTGGACCATTACCACCTTTGCAAGTGGGGAATAAATTCACAGTAGTAGCAATCGAGTACTTCACAAGATGGATCGAAGCCAAGCCACTAGCAACAATCACCTCAGAAACAGTGAAAAAGTTCTTTTGGCAGAACATAATCTACAGGTTTGGAGTACCAAGAACCTTAACAGTGGACAATGGCAAACAGTTCAACTCGGACAAGTTCAAAGAATTATGCCAAAGCATAGGCACAAAGATAGCCTTCACATCAGTCTATCATCCAAAGTCAAAAGGAGCAGTGGAAAGAGCCAATAGAATAGTATTCTCAGCAATCTCAAAACTTTATTCCACCTCCGCAAAGGCAAATGAATAGAAGAACTACCGAAGGTGGTGCGGTCTAATAACACCACAACATCTAGAACAACGGACTTTACACCGTTCAAGCTTCTATACGACGAAGAGGCAATGCTACCTGAAGAGATCAAGAACCAGAGCCTCCGGGTGATGAAACAGACCTTGGTAGCAGATGAAGAATACTCCAAAGAAACGATTGAAGGCACATGATTAGAAGCAGTGGAAAATCTCGCTAAGTACCAAGAACAGACCAGGAAGTGGTGAGATAGCCAAGTAGTCAGAAAGTTAATCAGGATGGAGACCTAGTCCTAAGAAGGAAGCCCAACTCGGCCAACATAGGAAAATTCCAACCCAAATGGGAAGGCCCGTACACAACAAAGGCCGCTGGAAGACCGAGATCATTTTACCTGACAGATGGTGAAGGTAAAGCATCAATTCACACCTAGAACATCAATAATTTGCATAGGTTCTATATATAATTGTAAAAGGGTGGCCTTCGTAGAACTATAAGTGAAGGTCACCTCACCTCTATTAGTTTTCATATTTTTTCTTTACATTTGGTGCAAAAGGGACTGTACTCTTTTCCTCACAAAAGGGGCTCCCAGCGGAGGTGAGGTTTTTGATGAGGCTAGATCCATGTAAAACCCTCTAAAAATATTAAGAGGAATTCCCCCAAGAATACTATGAAAAAGCGAAAGGCAAAAGTGGCTAGCAACGGAGCCACAACATTTGACAATGACATCACAACAAAGAGGACCTTCCACTGCCTTAGCCAAAAGCCCTAAAGTGTGGAACAACCTCCGTGGCTAAAATAGCCTACAACCTTGACAAAGACCTACCTTCGCTGTAGGCATCGGGTGGTAAAATACCTAGCAAAGACAAGTTCATATCAGGCATCAGGTAACAATCATGAATTAATGACTAAAGTACAATAGAATTAAAGAACAAAAGATATACCAGGTACAAACAAATCTGTCAAATCTTGTATAGCTTTAAAACCATATCTAAGCAATAAACCTTGACCAACCACCGGAATTTATTAAATCGTACAAGCATTAGGCTATAAAAACCAGAACCCTCCCCCCCCCCCCGCACTAGCCTTAGTCAGTGCATCACCATATCACTACTGCCAGTGAGTGCTAGGGGAAAGCCAAGGCAAACAAGAACCACTACACTATAGAGCAAGGCGAGCGAGCCATGGAGGTCGGAGTTTCCTTAGAAACGAGAGAACCAAAAGATACCATGCGAAGACTCATAATTATAGTAGCTCGCACAGCCTGGTGAAGGCCCCATAGAGGTTGTGCACATCTACCACACGATGCCTCACAGCTTCCACAGGGTGTTGTATAGCCATAGTCCGGCAGCATGCAGTCAGTATCAGAGGTTGTGGGAGGGTATCGCATGAAGACTCATAACATCCCCCCGCAAGCAAAGATACCATCTAGTGTGGCTTGGAATCAACCATGTTCAACAGGAGCGCAGCTGTTTTAGCATGACCGAAGACAACAACAACGCAATTGTAACACCCCTGGTGTTTAGCTTCCACATTTGCACTGCATTTCATGAACATGAGCATCATGCATCCCTTCGTGAACTTATAGCACATGAAACATAATTTCGAAACACTACAACGTTGTATATTTCATGTGTGTTGTTCTTTTATGAAATGTAAAGTGTGCAACACTTAAGTGCAACATGTGCCACTCACTTAGTGAAACAAGATTAGTTAATACTATGCAACAAGATCATGAAATGTGTGAAACATGACTATGAAACATTTGCAACACTTCTTGTGTTTTTCATTGTTTCAGTTCATATCTTGCTTGATTCTTGTGTGACCAATGCATGGTGTGGCTAAAAATGCTTGTAAGTAACTTAGTTACACTTAGAATGTCTTTTGGAACATTGTTCATGTTGGTCACTTTGACTAATTAGGTTTCCAAGTCATGGTTTGACCAAATTTGACCCCTGAACCCTTTTAATTGACTGTTTAAAAAGTGTGGCTTAGGATATTTGCATGTCTGGGCAACCTAAAGCAAAGTTGTAGAGAATTATATAAGGAACAAACTTTGTTTAGAAGTCAAGTCTTGAAAATATGCACAACATGTTCAAAAAGGTCCCACAAGTCAGAATTTGTGCTGATTCAACACTTGGAAAATTTCCTAAGTCTAAAATGCAATGTCAGTTTGATCGAGCCGACTTTGGCTTGATATAACTCGTGATCCATTTAGAATTAGGTCTTGGTCCTTTAACATGAATTGTAGCCGGTACTTAGGGCTACAACTTGTATCTGGACTGTTTTCGCTGTTAACCAACGGATTAGGAGAAGAAGGGCCATCATGTATCGCTGTCAGGCGCCGTTGGTTCACTGAAACGAAGCTACAGTGACCGACCGTCTTCAGACTGTCACCGCCGCGTGTACGCCGCGCGTCGCCGGCCGTCTGATCGCGCAGGCCACGCGTTGCGGCCGTCCTGGCGCCGCTACCACTGTCCATTGCTTAAGCCATGCTTCTCTGCCCTTCCATTCACTCCTCCCTTGCCTCCTCTGTTCGTCCGAAGCGCAACAGCGGAGCCACCGCTCCACCATTGCCGCCGAGAGCAAGCGCCGTCGCCCAGCTCACTCGCCGTCGCGAAAACGCTGCCACCAATTAGCCCAAAGCTCTGCTGTCATCTCACCTAGCTTGTCCAGCACGCCGTTGGGCCGGTGAACCGAGGTAGTGGTCGCATTTAGCCTTC
>NW_027096288.1:0-120000 GCF_019320115.1 Miscanthus floridulus
CGCCGCCGTCCGAACCTCACCGGAGTTGGAGCTCCCCGTGGCCATCGCTGCACCGCTCCTCTTTTCCTTCCCTAGCTCCCGTATCGCCTTCCCCGTCATGCGCTGATGCTCGGGTGATGATGTCACCACCCACGCCGGTCCAGCCAAGCCGGAACACGGCCGTGCGCCGCCGTGCGCCATGGCCGAGCCACCGAGCTCCGTGGCCGGGGTACCTAGAGGTCAGTAGGGTTTGCGGTTAGGGTACCAATTGACATAGTAGGTCTAGGAGGTCACGTTGGTGCCGTTCTCGTCGCCGGTAGAGCCACCGCCGGTGAGCTACGCCGTCTTCCGCGCGTCGCAGCCGCCTCCTCTGCTTCGCTGTCGCTGACCAGTGGGGTCGGCTGACGGCCGGGTCCCACACGTCAGTGACTGTGTAGTTCATAGGGCTAGTTCAAAAATGCAGTTTTGAATGCTGATTTGATATTTTTGTATCTCCTGTTTTGTAGATCCAAATTGGATGGTTCCAATTTTGTTAGACTCACAGTTAGGTCTAGTATTTAAGAAAAATATGTCTTGAGCACTTTATGTAGAAATTTTGGATGAATTAAATAGGAACTTGAAAAGTGTTTTTGAATGCATGCAAAATTGTTTAAATCATATCTTGAGTTTCTGTGATCCAAAAATTATGAAATTTTGTGGGTAAGCTAGTCTTGTATAGTAGAAGCTCTGGTTAAAATTTGAAAGTCATTGCATGTGTAGTTGTTGAGTTATAGATTTTCCTTTTATCATTGGTAGATACTTGTGTGAATTTTTGTAAATTATCTATGAATCCTATGGCCATGAAACTTGGTAGGTAGTATCTTGGTACCTTATAGATGCTAGGAAAAATATGAAATATGTTGCTTGACACTTTTCACTAAGGTTTCCTAATTATGCCATTTTAAGCCATTCTGCCTTACCATTTTTGTGTAGGTTGTTATACTTACTCAAATGGTGTGAAATTTTTATGGTAGTCTACTTAGGGCATGTAGTGTCTACTGTAATTTTTGTAGAATTAATGGTGTAGTTTTCATATATGTTTACTAGTTCCACTAATTAATTAAATAAATTAAGAAAGGTATTAAAAGAAATGTTTTGGGGATGAACACCCTACTTTCTGGTGTTCTTGTGATATGTGTGATATGTCAGTAAAGTTGGTTTTGTCCAATTAAGTGTTTATATCATAAACTAAGAATTAATTGTTTGCATTATGTCCCTCTGGACAGATCTGGAGACTTTGGAAAGTTCCCCATGATATTTTAGTTTTCTGTGAATGGGATGAATACAAAAGTTGTAGATAATTTATGTATCTAGCTCCTATCAAAATTCGAGGGCATTTGGCCCAGTGGTTTAGAAACTACAGCTGTTTAAAGTTAGGTTCCAGTCTTTGCTTATTCTCTGCCTTGTGAGGATAGAATTCTGTTGATTTATGAGTTCGACCTGGTAAAGGTTTGAATCATGCTCTGAGGTCTGAAAATGAATTATAGACGATTTTATAAGCTTTCCAGATTGTCTTGTTGCATGTCATTTGGATTTATAAATCTCCAGTTATGGCTAGTTTACTGCACCGCTACATAGTATTCATCTTGCTGAAATACAATTGTTTGAGTGTATGTGGTT
The DNA here is from genome assembly GCF_019320115.1 of Miscanthus floridulus. Taxonomy (NCBI): domain Eukaryota; kingdom Viridiplantae; phylum Streptophyta; class Magnoliopsida; order Poales; family Poaceae; genus Miscanthus; species Miscanthus floridulus. The sequence continues at coordinate 1,639 of NW_027096288.1, forward strand.
GCAATGTTCTCGTTGATTGTTTAGGGGTTAGCCTAACTTGAGAATATGCTTAGGTGCAGGTGCTAGGTCACTAACTGAAGATGAGCAATTATACATTAGGTTGTATAAACTTGGTAAGTAAAGTGATTTGAATAGGGCTTAAGTTGGAATATGCAAACTACAGCGAACATGTGCATTCCCCGAGCATCCCTGACATTCGTTCATGTGCATCCATGATATTTATCTTGCGCATTCATGCAATAGGTGTGCCGGAGGGAGTGACGTTGCTGGAGTTCGAGGGAGCCAACCAGGAGGAGGAACCCAAGGTGCAGGAAGCCGACGAAGCAGTCGCCGCGGAGGAATTGCCCGAGTGCCCTGACCACCAGCCTTCCTCGTTCCTGAAAGGCAAGCCCCGGAGCATATTAAGCCTCTCATGTTTTTACAAATACATTGAGTATCTTTTATTGTTGATGATGCATTAAGTATAGGAATTGGTTGGAACCAATTGATGCATTATATATCCTTCCTTGTCCAGATATCGCACTGGAATCCTATTTAAGTTCAGGAACGGGTTAAATGCTTAGCCATGCTTAGTGCGGTAGAAGTCAGGTGATTTCCTGTCACCTGCGAGCTTTAGGATGAGGTGGATCACGGTTGGCTATATTTGCTATCGTGGAAAAGAACCATGTGAATAATGAATTAAGATCGGGCGGGGTCTTGTGTAGGTTTGAACATAGTGACTCCGTCTGTGTCGTTTAAGGACCGATACGATGTACGTCCTCATGTCATGTTGAACGCAGCCTAACACTTAGCTGGCCGGATAAGTCGTTCCGACCGCGAAGCCTAGTAGCTCGACTCAGGCCGAGGACGCGAGCAGTGGCGTGCATTCTGGAGGTAGTAAGGATGTGCGGAGAGCCATTGGCATAAGTCCAAGGCGGGTTAGAGTCCCGAACAACCTTGGCAGAGTGGTTCTCTGAGAATGTCGATCTGTTCAGACTCGCGACTCCTGAATCGTACCAAAGGTGACTTGTTGCGACCCTGACGGGGGAAGCAGGGTTTGTGTTTAGGAATACCCCTCCAGCTGGATAGGAATCGATTCGAATCGCCATCTCTCCCGGATAGTGAGAACTTGACTGAGCAGCGGCAACGTAGATTCAATTAATTTAACGATATGGTTAAATGGATGATGATAAGGTTGCCACAATGAATACCTGATATGGTTATTAATGTTTGCACCCTAATAAAATGATTGCTTAGTATAGGTGCTAATATAGATGACAGGTTAATGGCTAAAAAGTCACGGATAGTTCAGGTTAAGAGTTGATCATTATCACTTATGCTTTTCTACAAAAAGAAAGTGTCAGCCAGCTCCACTACATTAAGCTATGCATAATCCTTGGTGTCATTTGTTTGGTTTTCGACGGGTAAGTCTAGCTGAGTACATTCCCGTACTCAGGGTTTATTCCCTCTTGTTGCAGATGACCTTCTATATCAGGGGTTCTGCAAGTATTGTCTCCACCCGGCGGGTGATGAGGACTAGATCATGGGCATGATCTCCTTTCTCTTATCTGAATGCTTTTGCGGTCTGTGATGAACAAACCAGTATGTGTATTTGAACTCGGTGTGTGAGTTAAACTATTTGCTTCCGCATGTTTACAAGACTTGTTTTGTAATAACAATGACTCTGTGATGATGTAACCTATTTGCGAACGTATGCGAAATGTTGTAACGTACGATATGCTATGTTGAATTACTGTGATCTTGGTTGTATGCAAGTTGGTTTGAAATCCTTCGAGATTTCGGTTGACTACCGGGTTTATATGGGCTCAAGTTCGAGAATTTGATCGTTTCGACGATTGTTTTTGTACTTGTGCTCTTATAAATTGGTCGGTTCTGTGACATCAATCTAGGCACAAGTGAAGACAACGCCCAAGAAATGCTTCATCAACCTCCGTTGCTTGCTCAAATTGCACTGTGGCTTCTAGAGAAGCATCAAGATCAAAGACTAGCACCTCTGATGAGTGCTCAAATTGCACCAAAGCCTTCGCAACAACTACAAGATCAAATACGAGCACCTCAACTTCTTCGCTGCGACGTGCTAGAGCCTCCCTGTCGACAGCTAGAGACCAAAAAGCGGGGATTATAATAGATCAAGTATGTAACAGAGCCTCCGTGTAGGATACAACGTTGAAGACTAGCACCTCAACTCTTCCGTGCCGATGCGCAAGCTCATTCCCAGCGGGAACCAGAGAAGAGAGAAGCGGAGGCAAGGGCAAGAAAATAAGCAGCATCGGCTAGAACCCTTCGGTCTAGGTAGCAACTGTAACCAGATTCTTTAATAAAACAAGTATCCAACCAAGCATTCTAGGTCAACTTTATTCAAAGAAAACAAACATATTACAAGTGTAATTCACCCAAACACAAGCACAGCCTTACAAAAAGCCCGAAGGCAATAACAATGCAAAACGCAAAAGGCGTTGAGCTTTCAAGACAAACATTACAAAGGCGTAAAGGCCCGTTTAAAACTAAACCGCTGGTCGAGGCCCTCGCCAAACTACCGACCTAGTAAACTCTACGCGTTCATCATCAATATCGTACGCTATGAAGGCAAACATCTTAACAACAGAAGGTCTGGGGAAACTTGGACGCTAATATTCCCACAATTCACCACTAATATAAATACCATCTTGGAAAAAAGTTAAATCTAGCACATCTTGCACAGGCCTAATGGAGAAAACCTGCGTAGGACAAATTTACAATTAAAACTTAATGGCCGAAGGCACCAATAAAATAACAAAAGTCACGATATACATAAAGGACGAGTGTATGCAACACTTCACTATAAACCAAACCTAAAAAGCTACTAGCTAAAACCTAGACACTACACCTCTGGATTAGCAGAAGCGGGGGGTAGCTTCTCCCGTCTTCTCGGCATCAGCACCACCCATAGGAAACTTCGGGGTCGATGCCACCCCAGCCTTGGAACTTGGCGCCTCCGAAGCATTATGTGCAGCCCCCGATTTCTGCAACTCCTAAAAGCAGCATAGAAATTGTAAGCACATGAAAACATAAGATGCATACATGTACCAAAGAGTTGCAAGCCAAAGAAGCAACCAAAGGAATGAAACTAACCATAGCACATCGCGCCTCCGCCATCGAGCGAGCCTCCACCTGGCCAAACTTCACCCAGAATGACTTCATAAAATTATGGACGGATCTTCTAACGCCTCGAGAAGTCACTCCAAGATCGATTGGGCCTTCAAAGTCCTCCTCCAAGCCTTCGACGTGCAAGCAGCCGTCTTGCTTTAGCATCTTGGAAAAATTGGTAGCGGAGTCCAGCGCTCCAAAGTCGACCGCCCCGCCAACAAAGTCAGGGAGCTTGGCAAAATTGGACTTCAGCCAAGCCAAGATGTTGAGTGCTGAAGGCTCCTCAGGCAAAGAAGAGGTGGCACCCCCAAACCGGCCTAGCGCACCGGTGTAGACCTCAGCCGCCACCAGTCCAACAGCCTTGTCATCATCCAAGCGCTTAGTTAAAAGATCCACTTGTGCCTTCAAGGCTGCGCTAGATTCCCTTTCTGCGTCCACCTCCTTGCGAAGGTTCTCGGCCATTTTGATCGCCTTCAGAGCATGCTCGACAGCTAGATATTTGGCAACCTTCGCACCCTCAAGATCCTTGCTTAGGGATTCCACTTTCCCCTACAAGTTCTCAAGTAGGCCTTCTCGGCCTCAAGAGTCTCCAACTTTTTTTCTAGGGCCTCAATGGCCAAGTTACGGTCAACCACCTCATCCGTGCCATGTTCTTCTAGGGCCTCCATGAGATGATGGCTCTATCGAGATGAAGATCTACTATAGCACAACAAAGAAAAATAGAAGAAGCAAAAGCAAAAACGCATCACACATTGCTGCTCCAAGTTGTACCGCAGCAGCTTGAAGTAATCGACATTCTTCAGATGATAGTGAAGGTGGCCTAACAGCGAATAAAATGTAAGGAAGGTAAGACCAAAAGCAAGAAACAAAAAATAGAAAAAACAACCTCCTATATCATTGAAAATAGCCTCAAGGCACTCCGCCCACCCACTTATTGTGTTATCGGAAGTCCCTAAAACAACAATCAAACATTAGCAAAACAAGAATAAAACGAACATAGCACAGAAACAAAAACAAGAAGCGAGCCTAACCTACGCCATCAACCTGGCCTAGCCCAGATGGACCAGGATTCACGCTCGTAATGGACCAGGATTCACGCTCGTAAGTGAAGGCCTCAGGTCCGCTCCCAAACCAATCCGAGCAAGATCCTGGTTAGTAGGCTTAGTTGGGTTCCCAATAGCATTCATGAGGTTGGCTGAAGCACTCAAAATGAGTAAACTCTAGGCAAAACACAAAGGAAAAAGACAGGCACAACATAAGTCAAAGGACCACTCACTCAGAAACAAAGGGCTTGGAACAGCATCCGTAGCACCGGTGCCCTTGATACGGCGCGCTGCGGCCTAGAACGCCATGCTCTGAAAGTGAGCCGCCGGAGAGCACGTCTCCGCCTCATCCTCGGACACCTCCACAGTCAAAGCAACCACAGGAAGGTGGTGGTTCGCACTATTGGCCTTCACATCTTTTGGTGGGGAGGCGTTACCACCACCAACGCCTTCGCCCTCGGAGTTGGACGATTCGTCGCTCAAAACATTGAGCATAGGCACCACAGTGGAGGGCTCAGTAGTATGACCGCCACCCATTCTGTGAAGAGTAGCCTCGACAAAGTTGTCACCTCAAAGATCAGCAGAGGTGGCAGAATGCCCACCTTCTGTCTCGGTGCCCACAGAGGCCGAGCCTCTGCCAATGCTCTCCACAACCTCCTCATCGGTGTCAGCAGAGGCAGCAGAAGAGGCCACGGTCTTCTGTTTCTTACTGATAGCCTTAGACGTGTCAGCTCCCTTTCTTTTCTTTGCCTTAGCCACAACAGTCGCATTCTTGGCGGCAGCCTTCTTCGCCTTGTGTTTAAGAGATTTGTGCACCTTCATAGGTACATCATGCTCCTCATGATGGATCCCAGCTTCTCGAAGACACAATTGAGACGGGTCATAGTACCAGCGATAGCCCTACGTGCTAGGAATTCCTTATCAGACATCTTGTCGAGTATCTCTCGAGCCCCCGCCTCTGTAGACTTCATGATCCTCTCAGTAGACCTGCCCTCCTTAGGCTAAAAACTAAACTGGGGAAAGGGAACCCCGACTCCTTCGCCAAAGACAGGAAGGTGGACCATCTCAATAGTCATGGCAGGTCTATTTTTGCCAAGCGACCAGTAATTAGCTGCCGCCATTTCCTCCAACAGATCCCAGCCTCTGAAATATTGGTAGGCCAAGGCAAAAGCCTTATCGTAGGCTTCGCGCCCCTCAGCAGTCCCCGGCCCAGGAGTCCCTTGGGTCTAAGGCTTCATCAGAGTCATAACAAAAGCCAACGGATAACGGGTGTGCTTCTTCCCTTCTCTATCTGTAGATGTCAGGCCACTGGTCCTGACATAGAACCAATATTGCATCAAGTCCTTATTCCATTTATTCTTCTGGGCAAAAGAAATTTTGCAACTTCTCGCCTTTCTGATTCCTCTTGGGCATGAAAGTGCAACTCCCATACTGGGCTATCAACTGGCCTTTGCCCACCCGCTTAGGCTGACGCTGTAGCTCGTAGTACTCACGGAAGGTACCATTATTGGGCTCCACACCATAAGACAAGCATGCCCAACAGAACTTACTCAAAGTAACGATACCATTAGGAGTGAGGTGATGCAGCTATACCTCAAATGCTTCCAAGACTTGATGAAGGAAGTGGGCCACTAGAAAGCAAAGGCCACAAAGGAAAAAGTCCTTGAAGACCATGGCATTAGTAGCTTGCGGTTTAGGAATCATCTTCCCTTGCGGAAGCTTCACCTTAGCCTCATCAAAGCAACCTAAGTTTCGCAACTCCTCGACCATGTCCTCCATCATGAGCGAAGGCCCAAAATCCCATGTCCTAGATGAGCTAGCCATGTCTTCTACTTCCTCAGTAGTTATCAAGTCAGCGACGGAGGCCTCAACACCAAAAAGATCTTCCTCAAGCCCTTGCGCCTCAGCACTATCAACCATACACTCCTCAAAATGCGCAGACCACCCACTCGCTCTAACGTCGAGAAGACAGCGATACGGACCGAAGAAAGTAGCCCAATAGGGAGGAGGATTAATAGGCGAAGCCACTTCCAAGACTTAGGAAAAGCATAAAGAAGCGAAGGCAAGCGCCAACTAAGTGAAGACCAAGGGAAATCGAAGAACCTAGAAAGCAATGGCAGCGAAAGCGATGGCTCAGATGGGGATGGGAGAGCCTTCACCTACCCCCTTATATAGCCAATGAACCGGCGCTTCAACTTCCGCGCCCAACAGTCGCATCTGCTCCGCAACGCGTCGGTTCCAGAGCCGTTGCAACCAATCAGAAGAGAGCATGTCGTAAGGGGTAGGTCTGACACAGCGTGTCCCAGGGGGGAAAGGGGGGAAGCCTCCGTTTGCGCATAAACCTTCGCAGCTCAACAACCTCGAAACGAAATTGAGGAACAAGGCCCGCCTGCATCAGACCATGCCCTCAAGGGGGGAACTGTTGGGACATGAAGATGAGCCGCAGAGGTCGTTGTGCAACACAGCAAAAGGACTAATGACTAACCATTTGCTGAAGTGATGTGTAGGGAAGTGAGCCAGGGGCCTTCGCTCCTGCACCTTCGCCCAGTGAAGGTCAATGGGCCGCAACGAAGGCCTGCCAGGATGGCCCGAGGCGGAGGCTCCTATGATATCAGCGAAGGCCACGACCCAGCCAGCAAAACGGGAACTCAGGAGAGAGTTTCTCAGGCGGAGATCATAGAGGGGTCACGAGGACCTCCGCCGGGGAGGAAGAAGCTCCTGAGGGCTATGCGGCGCTGGGCCATGGGCCGTCTGCAAGCCCGCAGGCGCGGCCCAAGAGGTGGAGGCAGTTCGGGATGAGGGTACCTAGATTACCCCTAGCAGTTTGCATTGGCAAGGGGATATTCCTAGAATGTGCCTTAGTTGTCTAAGGGCAAGAGTGTAAAGTAGGATGGTGGCCAACAGTGTACTATAAAAGGGGGACTTGAGCCATGTGTAAGGGGGTTGGTAAGTGCATTTATGAAACCCTAATTGTGCCTGGGTCCACCTATCACCTTCCTAGCCTTCGCTCAGGGCATCCGGCTGGGCGAAGGTCCCTCCATATTCTTCCTGCTAGAAACCCGGTTTTCCAACACTCAGGACATATTTACTTGAGGATAGCAGTTCCATAGTTTTAGGTGCTTACATATCCCCACTTAGTACTTTAGCAGCTTTATAGGCACATGTGAAAGGAAATGATGTAGCCATTTGTATTTGATGCCTGCGACACCAGGTTGTGCTTAGGGATGAAATATACCTCGCAAGTATTTGAGAATGTAACATATGGATCCAGTGAGTGTATCCATTATTGTACCCTAATTATACATCTGTATCATATACCTATGTATATGTAATGTATGCATCCTGTAAGTGTGTATCCATCGTGGTACCCTAATTATGTGCGTTGCCAGTGTATGTAACAAATGGATCCCAGCTGCATAAATCTAAACATGCTCGCTTGTCGTCGTGCGCGAAGGTGCGCGGATTGTACTAGTTTTGTACAACAAAACTGTTTTAATGAGATCGTCTCATACAAGGGTGGCCCTTAAGGCCCAGGCCGTAGTTGTTGGTCCAATAACATTATATACCCTATGTAAATTTTTAGCCCAAAAAGACAACAACGAAGACCCAACACCACAAACAGGCCTCAGCTCTTAGCCTTTCACACGTCTGTCCGTCTCCCTGTCCTTGCTACACTGCACTCCCCACGCACGCCCCGCGCCCCCGCCGGAGTCGCGCACGGGAGGAGGGCAGTATGCGATGAGCTGACCACCGCTGCTCGCTGCGTCGCACGCCACCGGAGGCCAGAGCCCGAAGCCGCCCATCCCGCCGGCATCCCCAACTTCCTCCGCCGCTCCGCGTCCGCAGCTTCCCGGCCGCCTACTGACGGTCGACGGTCGCCCGCCGCACCCCCCCCCCCCAAGGCCATGACCCGTCTGCTACTATGTGACAGTGTGAGCACATTTTTTTCCTTTTCAATCTCTACGGTATTTCTAATCAGATTCAATATTTCAATTGGATTGAATTGAAATTAAGTAATATGGATGATGGAAGAGGCAAATGTACCATCTCACTAGCCACTAGGTATTTATTTGCATCTCATCATGTGTGTCTTACAACATTCTTAGCTCCTTAGGGCAGTCCTAATGAAAGAAACTAGTAGTTTCTATAACATAGGATACTGCATAAAAAAGTACTGCTTTTCAACCCATGGTTTCTATGAGTAATAATTATTTTCTCTTTCTCTCTTCTAACTCTATCTTCTTCCTCCAATGGGAGTGCGACACGAGCTCCCTAGAAACTGGTGGTTTCTCCCCAATGGCGATTTCATGGTTTCTTGGTGCATTGGGTCAAGAGTAGACCTGATTTCTTCATGAAGAAACCATTTCTATGATTTTTGCTCTCTTTCTTCATTAATTACGTTGCCATGTCAGTATTTTGCCTACGTGGCAAGTTATTTAATGAGGATAGAAACCATTATCAATGTACCATTGGGACTGCCCTTAGATAGCCTAGTCTAGAGTAAAACCTGGATCCGCCATTGGCCGTCGTATATTTCTAACAAACACACTGCCAGGCTACAGGTTTTTCACGACGGCCGAAAACCGACATGAAAGCCAGAAATACCGTGAATTATATTCCTGATGAAAGGCCGGCCGTCAAGGGAATTTTTTTATTTTTAATCCTTATTCAATATTTTAACAATAACAAGCCAGAAATATTTTAACAATAACAATAATAGCTACACCTTTGATATTAAAAGTATCTTCATTTGATACCTATCAAAGAAAATATAATTTTCATGAGATGACAAGTCTTGGTGCACGATTAATATGCTAATTGAACTTTATATTATTTTTTGAGCATCTTAACAACCTCAAATGTAAAAACTCAAAACTATAAAGTCGTAGATATCATTGAGAGCTACAACTTTGGTGTAAAAAGTATCTTTATTTGACTGCATACAGAAAATATATTTTTTTTAACCTGACGAGCGCTAGTACGTAATTATTATGGTGCTGAACTTTTATATTATTTTTTTGAGCATCTTATCGTCCTCAAATGAAAAACTCAAAACTTAAAAGTTGTAGATCTACAATTTTTATATAAAAATCATCTTCATCCGACGTCATATTGAAGAGTTATGATTTTTCAAAAATTCAATCTTGTCACGCCACTCAATACTGTCACGCCAACGGGAGTAGCGTAACAAGCTTTTCCACGTCTGAAACTCTGTCCAACGTGGCAAATTTTGCCGCGCCACGTGCATTGGCACGGCAACGTTATTTGATCGCGCCAACCCCACTGATGTGACCAAAATGGTCACATCTGTAGAATTTTTTTAGAGCGGTAAATATTGAATAAAAAATATTAAAAATAATAAAAAATCCCCCGTCAGGCTACAGGGTACAGTACATGAAGATTAAAAGTTTTTTAACTGTATTTATTTCCTAACGTCATACATCATCATGCGGTACGTTTTTCTAGCTAACGTGATACATGCGCGCGCGGTAGCTGGCTGGTTAGCAGCTTCGTACCGTACGTCCTGATGCGAAGACTCGCCGCGCCAGGTCCTGCTGCATGCATGTATTCGTTCCCTGTATAATAGTCAGTTCGTTAACCAGTCAACTTTTAATACTCACTTTCTCTGTATATAGCGACCGTTGTTCCTGGCATCTAGCTAGCTGACAGCCTGACCGACGCGAGTGGCCTTGATCGAACGAAGGCCAGCTAGCTATTCAACCCTAAGTCGACCTCTAGGCAGGGGCGCGAGTTTTCTTCGAGCATTAGCGTCGTTTGCTTCCACAAGGCTGATCGATTTTTCTGTGTGCGTCCATACTAGAAGCAAGACTACTCATGCAATGCAAATTTGATGCATACTAGTGATTGGCACGTGCCCATGCACGCGAGTGATGGCCACAGTTCTATCTGAGAAATGGAATAATGTCAGCAAAGAATAAATATGACAGGTTCTACCTGGTTAATGGAATAGAGGCATTTGTTCCCATTACTGGGTCTACAGTTAGCCCAACAACACGGTAACACACTAAATTAAAACAGTTGCGACATGTTCAAACACTATATATAGATTACATGATACAGAGGATGTCCAAATAATACTTATATACTCCCTCCGTTCCTTAATATAAGCCGTATAGTTTTTAACACGAATATTAACGCACGGCTTGAGGAAGTACGTGGGACCGAGGAAAAAAAAGGAAAATCACACGCACCGATTGGTTTCCCCTCATCGCTGGACCCACCCGCCTACCTTTCCCGCGAGCGACGACGCGGCATGCAGAGGGAAGCGCAGGACAGACAGTGGACTCAGCGACACCGACGAGCATCATTTTGAATGTGAGTATTTTACTCTCTCTCCCGCGCGGCATGCAGAGGGAAAAGCCTCGGCAAGTTGAAAAGCGATGGAAGTTTTTGGCTCATCCAAAAATTCCAGCAGAGGAGGGAATCACAATGGCGCCAATGATCAGAAATTTTCGTTTTGTAAACAGCGACCCTGGAGCTATAAATTCTCCCCATCGCTTTCTCACCAGTCTCCCGCTCGAGCTCGACATCTCTAATGGCTGGTCGCCGCTCCGGGTGGATCAACTGGAATGCCCTCGGCGACGAGGCAGAGGAGGATGCTGCCGAGTTGAACTACGACTACGAGTGGCTTGAACCAGGTTTTCCCACTTTGATTCATCGTTTGTGCAATAGATTCTTCATTCGTTTCGCGATCTGTGCATAATTCGGATTTGCTATCTTGACAGAGGTAGAAGTGACAGAGTCGTATGGCAACGGTGGAGAAGAAGGGGACGGCCACGCCGGACTAGGTGGTCACGGCGACGCGGGACAAGCACTTCACGGACACGGCCATGTCCTTGACGTCCGCGAAGGACTCGGTGGCCCGCTATTCGGTGGTCGCCATGGTCTTGCGAAGGACGCGGGACAAGCACTTCACGGACACGGCCATCTCTCTGAACCAATACGAGAAGTCAGTCTTCGTTCCGGGCAATTGAAGACACATCACACATGGCACCAGCTTGATCTCCTCCTTCAGCATGGGAAGCGAGGTCGCCATCTTCGTGTCCTTGTCCATTGGAAGCGAGATCACTTGCTTTGTCTTCTCCTTGGGCATGGAAGATGAGTTGCAGTTGTCCATGGAGTCTGGCGTGAAAGAGAGGGAGAGAAACAAAGCTACTGCGCGTGCCAGACTCAGATGGAATGCATATGTACATAGAAACAAAGCTACGGAGTATCAATCGTTCTGTTAAGAAAAAAAATCCTAAATCTAAGGGATTGGTTGGGGCATATGCTATATTTTGGAATTTTCTTTAGAAATCTATATGGCTTATATTAAGAAACGGAGGGAGTATATTTTATACGAGACGGTCCTACACCAGGACCCTACATGTCCAAATAGTACACAATTTTACACGAATCAGTCATATGATAGAACACCAAGGAGGTATAGTCTCTGAGATGGCACAACACAGCATAGCGCACATAGCAAAAGTCAAAGTAGCAGATGATCAGACATATAGCTCTTAAGGAAAGTGGCGTCAGCTTCTGAGGTTGCTCTGATGTTTAGCGCTACTAATGAAGTTTCCAGCTTCGATCCGACTCAAAGTTGTGGGCTGGAGAACAATCTATTTAAATCATCAAAATAAAGGTCAATGCATGTTATGTCATTGCAAGCATGGTTTAAGAACTATTTAACTCCGCCTATGTTGTCTCAACATAGCAGGTCCCGAGCTCTGGTAAAGAAGGAGGGTTGTGATAGACGTGACGAGCCAACGTTAAATCTAACCATTCTAATGGAGATGAAACCCAAAAGAAAACTATTGGGGCGTAACCACTACAAGAAATGTGTGGTTTTTTGACAGTATTTAGTATGACAATAGGTCATAATGTCATTATATCACCTAGTTTATGACATTATGTTTTAGGTACTTCGACTTTGTGACAATTGAAAGTTGTATGTCACGAAAAATGTCACACAGCCAGTCTAATTTCATCCAGTGATGATATTTGCTATGTCATAAAGGCATTTTATGTGTCATATACCATCAATATAGACAGAGTTTGTGTGTACCAAAATAATTTATTGATTTTTTCAACACTTTTGTCCATGTTAGCGTGTTCCACATCCACATGGTCGGGCGAGTCCATATACTTTTTATTTTCAATATTTTCCCAACATATTTCAGCCCATGTTGTCTATACGACCCATGTTGCCAAATGTGCCTTATTTTATATACACTTAATCACAACAAAAAATAAATAAACAAAACATGCAGCTATGAGTGTGAACCTATGACCTAACACTTACAGTAAGGTGCACTGTACCACATCCCAAAATTAGCATCGGCAGGGTTGCTAAAAATATCAAACATAGATGGACACTTGGTCCTTTAAGATTTATAGCCGGTCGCAATAAAAAATATATTCATGCGTTGTCTAATAAAACAATAAAAATTAATAGAGATATATACATTGATATGTATATTAAAAAAGGAAAAATTAAAAAGAAAACAAATTAAAAACCATGCACACGTAGCCCCGCAGAAATGCAAAAAAAAAAGTAGAGCACCCAAACCCACGAACGCTCACAACACCCTGGACTCATTAATTTTTTTTTAATTTGTTGGAAGTCCTCATTTGAAAGCCGTTCACAGCCTAGCTAGCGGAATAGGAAAAAAAACTGATGCAATAGAAGTCCACATTTGACTCATTCATTTTTTTTTCAGCCATAGCCCACTTTGTTTTTATTTTTTTGGGCACCCCAACAAAGGCCATTTTTTTCCGGCCGAAGCCCCTAGGCGGGCGCAACCCTTTTTTCGGCCGAGGCCCGCTACGTAGGCAGCCCATTTTCCGGTGAAATCCCGTTGCTTAGGTGCCCAACCAAAAAAGACAAAAAAAAATGCCACGAGCGGCGTTCGAACCTGGCGGAAATTTTAAACAAAAAACTGAAGGTATCAAGTTTCGAACCCACGTTCCCGAGGGGCGCAAGGACAAGGACGTACCACTGAGCCAACCTTGCGTTTGTGAACTGTTGGGCACTTTATGCTATATATCTGAGACACAAGGAATATGTCCCATGTATCATATTTTTGGAAAATCAACACTATATGAGATTGTACGCAAATCTTAGTATCGTCAATAGCCATAAAATAATCAGTGCCCTCAACGGCTCACTATATAAGCTCAATTAAATATTTATCTAAAAAACTTTTGCTCATAAATATACGTTGAGAAAATAGCAAACCACAGTGATAATGTACATTGTTCATAAATGGACGTAGCTTTCACATTGTTTGATATGGCATGTAGTTTAAGTTGGAATTACTTTTGGTACATAAAAGGTTGACAAAAAGTTTGGAGCGCTTACAACATCAAAACGCACGAGAGTTATGGAAACTTTGGAGTTTTAGTCATGGTTTCATGAAATGACACATTCTTTTTGTGAACCATGCATATTCCGACTATGTCGAAATGCCTTGAATTTTTTTGTGAAAGCATGTAGACCCAGATTATGGCTCCACACAAAATATTAGATTTTTTTAATCAATTTTGGTCTTTATTACATTTATTTTGTGCTAAACTCGAGAAAGTAGGTTGAACTACCCCTTCAAAATAATATAATTTGCCATGTACCTCCATAAAAAATGGTTCATTAGGCCATATTAGATTAAGTATAAAAATTTGGTACCATTTTGGATTATTTCGGAGGTAGCCTCAGTTCAACCACTAATTACTTCGTAGCGTCACGTTGAAATTCATTTAAACAGTAGAAAATGGCAAACCATCTCCGAAAAATCTGAAACATAGTGTCACATTGAAATTCCTTAACTTATGTTACGTACAAGGTTGAAAAAAAGTTTGAAGCACATACGACACTGAAATACAGGAAACTTTAGAGTTTTAGTCAGGGTTCCATGAAACGACACATCCATTTGTGAACCATGTATATTCCGACTATGTCGAAATGGTTTGAATTTTTTTTGCAAGCATGTAGACCCAAAGTATAGCGCCACACAAAATCTTAGACTTTTCTAATCGATTTTGGCAATTATTACATTTATTTTGTGCAAAACTGGAGAAAGAAGGTTGAGTTAGCCCTGTAAAATAATATAATTTTCCATATACCTCTATCAAATTTGGTTTATTGTGTCATATGAGATCAAGTATAAAAATTTGGTTCCATTTTGGCTCGTTTCGCCAATAGCCACAATTCAACCTCTAATTACTTCGTACTGTCACGTAGAAAGTGACTTAAACCTTTGAAAATAGCAAACCATTTTCAAAATGTTCAGAAATCCTAGGTGACACTACTTCTGTAGTCTAGTCAATATAAAAATTATGTTAGGGCACATAAGGTTTATGTAGACCATATTTATTAAAATTTAGACATATTTTGCACTAAAGATAAACAAAAAAATTATAGGTGTACTGCTACGCCCCTTGGGCCTTTTGTTCCAGCAAATCACGTTGTACGTGGGCCTTTCTCACTTAGCCCGCTGTCACTCGCGCTCCTGTGCTATTGGATGAAAACCAATGGTCAAGATGCATCAGGCTAGGAATAAAAGTCGAGAACCCTAACCGTTCCCTCTCATTTCTCTATTCCCCGCAGCCGCCGCACTCCCTCAGGCGCTCCTCCTCCACCCCACGCTTCAGGAGTCTGAGAACCCTAACCACCACTCACCAGTCTCCCAGTGTCTCGAGCAGCCGCCGTAGCATGCCGCCGCCGGCGGCGATCTGCATTGCGCCGACATAGATCCGGCCATGGAGGTCGTAGATCGGGCCTTCTCCAATCGCCTCCGACTTGGGGAGGCTGCAAGGCGCCATGGCCGGCCTTCGGTCGATCTCCGGCCAAGTCCCGTTGCCGGGGCCGGCCTCCTCTCCGCTCCTCGTCAAACTCAGGCCGGCGCGATGTTGCGGCCACCGTCCTCAGAGGAGTACGTGAGATCACCGCCGTGGTACGCGCCAGGCCCGGCGTGTTCTTACCCGGCAGTCCGTCGCAGGGCTTGGTGTAGCCGTTCTCGCGTGGTCCCGTGCGCAGCCTGGCGTGACCTGTGGAAATCCACTGCGGCGAAGCTCGTCCTCGAATCTGAGAGGGGGAAAAGGGGATGGAGTTCACAGAGGCATGCAAGCAACCATGCTCCTCCCCTGACTCGCCGTCTAGTGCGCCATCTCACTGAAGGTCCGCCGCCTCGCTTCCTGTTGTCCGTCGATCCGTCTGCCTGTCTATTTTTTGTGTTAACACCAGATGCTGCAGGCTTCGGCTACCGCTGCCTCTTGGATTGGGGTCCAGACCGGTGAAAACGCCTCGAGGCTGAGCCGTGGGCCGTGGCAGCGTGCTGTTCCTGTGCCTGACGTTGCTCTTTCGAGCAGCCAAACCGGAGAAGCAGCCAAGTAAGCAGGTGCTCCTGATTTCCCCAATCTCCGTGACGGCATGGCACATTTTTGTTGGAATATCCTTTTGTAATGTTGATTGGTCATCTTGCTTTCTTAAATAATATGGTACTAAATTGCAGTATGTGCTATAAGTCCATCTTGCCGTATATAACAGTACAGCTATACAAAATATTATGTTTGCTGAAGTTATTTATTTGGCACCGGGGCATAAGCCTGAATGCAACTTTGATTGGCATGTGAATAGCTAGCTTCTCTAATAGAATAACTGTGTTACCGAATAGTTAACTTTTCTGTGTGCTATTATTTAAAAAAAACTTTAGCAATCATTGATAAGTCTATGCTAATTAAAATTGTTCATTCATTCCTGTGTGAGATGTAGCAGCCCTCTTGAATGCAGTTCACAAGTTTTCTGAATGTTCATTCATACCTGTGTCACTGTGTGAGATGTAGCAGCCCTCTTAGTTCACAAGTTTTCTGAATAAAGACAGTTTTGGTTGATCGATTTTGTTTACTAACTCTGCATATGGGGTTGCACTATCAGCCGTGAATGGTTCTGAGATAATCTAAATTTTCTTTACCATATATTAGTTCTGAAAAATATTTGAGTCTGGATTTGTTTTTTTAATATGATGGGCCACATTATTACCCTAGAATGTTATAGATCTTGTCCATTATTTTATATGATATGAAACTACAATGGTGTATCCTTTACGTTGTTTTCCCATATGTTAGTGCCCTGGAGGTTGATGTTTATTGCTGCACAATTTGTTAGCTCAGATTAGCATAGCATCTGTTTCATTTATTGCTGAATAAATTTGTCCAAATATTTATATATGCAGCTAACGATCATCTCCCTATTGTAGGTTTACAAAGTGAAGTCAATGGAGCTTTGGTTCTTCTTTTAGCCCGGAAAGCAACAAAGGCCTTCATGTGTGAGGCTGACAGGCTGTGAGCTGGACTGATGGTTCATAGTATGCTACAAATGATGGAAGTTACCACGGTTGTTTATTATAGAGATTGGGGCTAATAGTTTATTGTCATTGATTTCTTACTAGTTTGTTCATTATATAATGTGATTGTTTAAGGAAATCAATGTATTTAAACTGGTTGATTTGATATGTTCATAAATTCATTTGGGTCTCTATGTGTTGTTGAATAGGCTGGGCTAATCTTTATGCTGTGTATATTGAAGTGGGCCAGAAAAATGGGTAGAAAAAATTGCGTGGGCTGTTAATCTGCCATGTGGCCTATGTGGGCTGGGCTAAAAAAATTGCGTGGGCCCATTGTTATGAACTAAAATGGGCTGAAAATATAAGTATTAAAAAGCTAAATGGGCTGAAAACTACAAAACAAGTGGGCTGTTTTTTTTTCTGGCCTGCTATAATCCTACCAACCACATGGGCCTTAACATGCCTTATTTTAGTTTTATGACATTCTTTTGTCTTGCCATGTCAGCGCCATGTCAGCTGCCTACATGGCATAGCTAAGGACTTGTGACAAAAAATCAATGTCATAACCTTGTGACATAAAATATACGAACGTCACATAATCAATTTGTGACACTGGTTTTTTGACGTTCGAATTTCCGTCAACTGGATGTCATAAATTATAAGTTGTGACATTAATTTCGTATATTTTGACATAAATAGAATGTCAAAAAACCACACATGTCTTGTAGTGAACCCTCTTAGCGACGCGCCATATCGGAACCCGGGTATGATGTTAAATGGGCAAGGGCCGGGTCGGCACCCCCTTGGTGATGCGCCGTGTCGCGATCTAGGCATGGTGTCAAGTGAGCAAGGATCGGGTCGTCGCTTCCTTAGTGGTGCGCTACATCGGCGCTCGGGTGTAGTGAAAAATGAGCAACGGTCTTCACATCTGAGTCGACGGGTGCGAAGGGTAAGGAAGCTAGTCGAACCAATTAGGATCTGTTTAGGTAGTTAAAATGTAGGGTCGCTTACAGGTAAGTTAAGAGAATTAGTTGATACCACAACTAGGAGACGTGTAAATATATTATGCGTTCAAGAGACTAAATGGAAGGGTCAGAAGGCGAAGGAGGTGGACAATACAGGTTTTAAGCTTTGGTACACAGGGACAGTCGCGAATAGAAATGGAGGAGTTTTAATTCATAAGAGCCTCAGGAATGGTGTGGTGGGAGTGAGAAGGTAAGGATATATGATTATCTTAGTCAAGCTTGTCATTGGTGATATGGTCTTGAACGTAATTAGTGCGTATGCCCCCCAAGTAGGGCTCGACGAGAGTGTTAAGAGATAGTTCTAGGAAGACTTAGATGGCCTGATTAGAGCTGTACCTAGTAGCGAGAAGTTTTTATAGGAGGAGATCTTAATGGGCATGTAGGTACTACAAGTGCAGGTTTCGAGGCAGTTCATGGAGGTTTTGGGTATGGTAGTAGGAATCAGGAGGGGGAGGAAGTTCTGGACTTTGCGGTAGCTTTTGGCCTGATGATAGCCAACACTTTCTTTAGAAAGAGAGAATCTCATCTAGTGACCTTCAATAGCGGACAACATTCTAGCCAGATTGACTTTGTCCTCGCAAGAAGAAAGGACAAACGATCATGCTTGGGTTGCAAGGTGATACCAAGGGAGTGTGTTGTTTCTCAATATAAGCTTTTGGTGGCAGACTTTCATTTTCAGGTGCATGCCCATAGGGATAAATAAGCTAAGATTGAAAGAACAAAGTGGTGGAAACTGAAATGGGAGACGTCAAAGGTATTCAGGGAAAGGGTTATCAAAGAGGGCTCTTGGAAGGAAGAAGAGGACATAAACAACATGTGGGAGAAGATGGCAACCAACATTCAAAAGGTGGCCTCAGAGATGTGTAGAGTAACCAAAGGAAGTGGAGGCGAGGCTAAAGATACTTGGTGGTGGAACGAGGAAGTCCAAAGGGCTATTAAGGAGAAGAAAGAATGCTATAGACGCTTGTACCATGATAGGAGTGTAGCCAACATAGAGAAGTACAAGGTGGCAAAGAAGACAGCAAAGCGAGCTATAAGTGTGGTAAAGGGTAGAGCGTACGAGGACCTTTACCAACATTTGAGTACGAAGGAAGAAGAGAATGACATTTATAGGATGGCTAGAGTTCGTGAGAGAAAGACAAGGGACTTCAACCAAGTTAAGTGCATTAAGGATGAAAGGGAGCATCTCTTGGTGAAGGATGATGAGATCCGACATCGATGGCAAGAGTATTTTGACAAATTGTTCAATGGTGAGAATACGGACACAACCTTTTCAGTTGGATGACTCTTTTGATGACACCAATAGGCGATTTGTGCGGAGAATTCAAGAATATGATGTCAAAGAGGCGTTGAAAAGGATGAAAGGAGGTAAGGCGATGGGACCGGATGGTATCCCAATCGAGGTGTGGAGATGCCTCGGGGACATAGCTATAGTATGGCTAACCAAGCTATTCAACCATATTTTTCGATCGAACAAGATGCCCTGACGAGTGGAGGAGAAGTATATTGGTACCGATCTACAAGAATAAAGGAGATATTCAAAGTAGTACTAATTACCTGGGAATTAAGTTGATGAGCCATACTATGAAGCTATGGGAGAGAGTTATCGAGCATCGCTTGAGAAGCAATAACGCGGGTCTCTATGAACCAATTTGGTTTCATGCCCAGAAGGTCAACCATGGAAGCCATTTTCTAAATAAGACAAGTTATGGAGCAGTATAGGGAGAAGAAGAAGGACCTACACATGGTTTTTATTGACTTGGAAAAGGCTTATGATAAAATACCAAGGAATGTTATGTGGTGGGCTTTGGACAAACATAAAATCCTAACGAAGTACGTTGGGCTCATTAAGGACATGTATAACAATGTTGTGACTAGTGTTCGAACAAGTGATGAAGACACAAATGACTTCCCGATTAGGATATGACTACATTAAGGGTCAGCTTTGAGCCCTTATCTGTTTGCCTTAGTGATGGATGAGGTCACAAGGGACATACAAAGGGGACATCCCTTGGTGTATGCTTTTTGCGGACGATGTAGTGCTAGTTGATGAAAACCGGACAGGAGTGAATCAGAAACTAGAGTTATGGCGGGAGACTTTGGAGTCCAAAGGTTTTAGATTCAGTAGAACTAAAACTAAGTATATGAGATGTGACTTTGGCACTACTACTCGAGGGAGGAAGATATTAGTTTGGAAGGTCCAGTAGTGCCTAGGAAGGATACATTTCGATATTTAGGATCAATGCTATAGAGAGACGGGGATATTGATAAAGATGTTAGCCATAGAATCAAAGTAGGGTGGATGAAGTGGCACCAAGCATCTGGTGTCCTATATGACAAAAGGGTACCACAGAAGCTAAAAGGCAAGTTGTATAGGACGACAATTAGACCTGCTATGTTGTATGGTGCAGAATGTTGGCCTACGAAAAGACGACATGTTCAGCAGATAAGTGTCTCGGAAATGCGTATGTTGCGTTGGATTTGCGGTCATACAAGAAGGGATTGAGTTCGAAACGATGATATACGTGATAGATTAGGGATAGCACCAATTGAAGAAAAGCTTGTCTAACACCGGTTAAGATGGTTTGGACATGTCTAACGGAGACCTCCAGAGACACCGGTGCATAGTGGAATCCTAAGCCTAGGATAGTAACATGAAGAGAGACAGAGGAAGACTAAGTTGACTTGGGTAGAGACAATACAAGGAGACTTGAAATGATGAAATATACTCAAAGACTTAGCCTTAGATAGGAGTGCTTGGAAAACAGCTATTCACGTGTCCGAACCTTGATTGCTTATGTTGGGTTTCAACTCTAGTCTACCCCAACTTGTTTGGGACTTAAAGGCTTTGTTGTTGTTGTTGTGAAACTGACTCTCAGTGGGGGATTTCATTTCATTCTTTCCAAAGACAAGCTGGAGCGGTTAATGTATGCAAGACATTGTGATCCAATATGCCACGTAAACTATGTGGCTGAGTAAAATTATTTTTGAACTAAATTATATCAGAACAAATGCATTCGATCTCCTGTATATACTTAACAAGGCTTCACATGTCAAGGAAGCTCCACACAAGCACCAGGTTCACACACTAAGCATTCAAACGTGTGAGATCACAAGCAGCACCTCTGCAGATTCACACTGCATGCAAGTGATAAGAAAATGGACAGACACAGCAAAGTTCCAGTTAAGGATCATAGTCTCAGGTTCTACAATAGTCTCAGGTTCAGATACAGTAGTCCCAGGTTCAGAATTGAAATTAACTAATAGAACTGAGATTAACTAAAGATGACTCATGACCAACTATTCTCCTGCACAAATGTACTCACAGGTGCATAGGTTCACACCAAAAAACTCACACATGCCAAGTAACTATTGTCCTACACAGAAGCATTGCTACAAATGGATTTTTATGCACCACTCTGCATAAAGATTCAGCTCAAAAAATGGATGGGGCAGCCTACCAACACTATTTCTCAATTAATCATCCACCCTGATGCTAGCCACAATTCAAACAGGCTCAGTAGTTTACTGCATGATTTCCTACAACCATGTAGTAGTTGGTTCAGTAATTTAAGAATACAACAAACAGGGTAGAGCAGATCTGTAAAATAGAAAAAAACAGTGCAAATTCAGTACTTTCAGTTTTTTGTTGTTTCTGCATTCTGCTCATTGATCTAAAACAGCTGAAATTTGTTTCAGTTATTTGCAAGTCTGTAAAAATTTTCAACTTGATACAAGCTGATCTAACACATATCAAAAACTTCCCTCCAATAAACATACATTCAATCTCACAAGATTTGGGGATTTCTATCTTACTCATACTGTCATACAGGAAAAGACATGCTGTAAGCATCAACAAATGGACATGTAAACAGAAAAGACAGTTTAATTTTGCACTTTAATTTGGGGATTAATCTCGCACTTTAATTTTGCAAACAGAAAATACATGTTGTAAGCATCACCAAATGGATTAGTATTGTTTCACATGTATGACGTATATGAATCTGCAGCCATGACAGTTTGAAGACAAGGAGATGAAAATCATCATGGAGCAAATAAGAATTAGGCACCATCAGTAACACATGATACAACCAAGGTAATAAGCAAGGGCTAGCATATATATGGCTAAACATATATCAGGGTCAGTTTAATTTAAAAAGAAAAAAGGCAAAAGGGGAGGGATTGCATTTGTGCAGAAGCTTAAACAAACCTGGAAGATAGAAAAGTCCTTTGCTCCCCCAGGTGTTTCATCTGCACAAGGCCTGTGCACATTGAGCTGTAGAAACAAATCATTAAATCCATTGCAATAATAGAGAAAGTAAACCCATGGTAACTAAGTGACATGAATAAGGACATCAATAATATATAGTTCTGAAGCCAAGCTAAGAACAAAAATAATGATTAAAATATTAAGTCCAACATAATATTTGCGTGCGACCATGCACGGGTGATAACTTTGCGGTTTTATTTGCCAAATGGAACCTTGAGTGTAAAAAATATTTGACATAAAACAATTCAAATGCACACCACGCCACGGTTATGGAATCTGGTACCTTCGATAGTTGGGATACCCATGTTCCAAGTATGATAGCTATAACTCTATCTTTGTTAATAGCTGAGAAAACAGAGCCAGATGGTAAGGTTGCTAAGCAAGCATTCCAGATGAAGTCTCAGACTTGGACAAATAAAAAATACATATTTTCAAAAGTGAAGGTGTCAAGCGCCTTAGCGCTCAGCGACGGCGGGCCGCGACTACGTAGTTCGTAGTCGCGCTCCAGTCCTAACCGCGAGGTTATACCCCTCTGCTGGTGGCTTAATGAGAGTAGAGGTAGTAGATTAGATGATAACTGATTATTCCTTTATTGTTTGGAGTCCCCTAGAATATATAAGCCAACCGGCTAACAAACTTGGAAACAAACGATCCTATTTTTAAGGCCTAATCTTCTCCTAGCCACTGGGTCCGGCCCTGCCATCTTCATCCGAGGAGATCGCGGCCCTTGCCGCGTCAAGCGCTGCAGCCTGCTCTGCTGCCCTGCGGATGTCTCGCGCCCTACACTGCCTTGCAAACGTCCGGCCCCACATGACATCTCTCCCCTCCTCGAGAAGCAGCTCGTCCTTGAGCTGGAAGCTTGGAAATTGCTCGTGGAACTTGTCGAGGTATTCCTAGGTCGCCGACTCCGGAGGTTCGCCACGCCAGTGGACGAGCAGCTGGCGAACGCTGCGCGCCAAGCGAGCCCGCTCAACCCAAGCCAGCTCTGGAATGACCACGCCATGGTGGATGTGTGGCAGTGCAGGTGGAGTGACCACGCCGGCTTGGGAGGCCGTATCGTATTGTGGATTATTTACTGCTGGCTGGTTTGGTGTGAGAGAAAAACACTGTTCCTGGCTGGAAATTTACGATCGTTTACGAGCAAGCGAACAGGCTCACGCCCATGCACGCGAGTGATGGCCGCAGTTCTATCTGAGAAATGGAATAATGTCGGCAAAGAATAAATATGACAGGTTCTACCTGGTTAATGGAATAGAGTCATTTGTTCCCATTACTGGGTCCACAGTTAGCCCAACAACACGGTAACACGCACACTGAATAGAAGGCTTAACTTCTAAAACAGTTGCGACATGTTCACACACTATATATAGATTACATGATACAGAGGATGTCCAAATAATACTTATATATATCTTATATGAGACGGTCCTACACCAGGACCCTAGATGTCCAAATAGTACACAATTTTACACGAATCAGTCATATGATAGAACACCAAGGAGGTATAGTCTCTGAGATGGCACAACACAGCATAACGCACATAGCAAAAGTCAAAGTAGCAGATGATCAGACATATAGCTCTTAAGGAAAGTGGCATCAGCTTCTGAGGTTGCTCTAATGTTTAGCGCTACTAATGAAGTTTCCAGCTTCGATCCGACTCAAAGTTGTGGGCTGGAGAACAATCTATTTAAATCATCAAAATAAAGGTCAATGCATGTTATGTCATTGCAAGCATGGTTTAAGAACTATTTAACTCCGCCTATGTTGTCTCAACATAGCAGGTCCCGAGCTCTGGTAAAGGAGGAGGGTTGTGATAGACGTGACGAGCCAACGTTAAATCTAACCATTCTAATAGAGATAAAACCCGAAAGAAAACCATTGGGGCGTAACCCTCTTAGCGACGCACCATATCGGAACCCGGGTATGATGTTAAATGGGCAAGGGCCGGGTCGGCACCCCCTTGGTGATGCGCCATGTCGCGATCTGGGCATGGTGTCAAGTGAGCAAGTATCTGGTCGTCGCTTCCTTAGTGGCGCGCTACATCGGCGCTCGGGTGTAGTGAAAAATGAGCAACGGTCTTGACATCTGAGTCGACGGGTGCGAAGGGTAAGGAAGCTAGTCGAACCAATTAGGATCCGTTTAGGTAGTTAAAATGTAGGGTCGCTTACAGGTAAGTTAAGAGAATTAGTTGATACCGCGACTAGGAGACGTGTAAATATATTATGCGTTCAAGAGACTAAATGGAAGGGTCAGAAGGCGAAGGAGGTGGACAATACAGGTTTTAAGCTTTGGTACACAGGGACAGTCGCGAATAGAAATGGAGGAGTTTTAATTCATAAGAGCCTCAGGAATGGTGTGGTGGGAGTGAGAAGGTAAGGAGATATGATTATCTTAGTCAAGCTTGTCGTTGGTGATATGGTCTTGAACGTAATTAGTGCGTATGCCCCCCAAGTATGGCTCGACGAGAGTGTTAAGAGATAGTTCTAGGAAGACTTAGATGGCCTGATTAGAGCTGTACCTAGTAGCGAGAAGTTTTTTATAGGAGGAGATCTTAATGGGCATGTAGGTACTACAAGTGCAGGTTTTGAGGTAGTTCATGGAGGTTTTGGGTATGGTAGTAGGAATCAGGAGAGGGTGGAAGTTCTGGACTTTGTGGTAGCTTTTGGCCTGATGATAGCCAACACTTTCTTTAGAAAGAGAGAATCTCATCTAGTGACCTTCAATAGCGGACAACATTCTAGCCAGATTGACTTTGTCCTCGCAAGAAGAAAGGACAAACGATCATGCTTGGGTTGCAAGGTGATACCAAGGGAGTGTGTTGTTTCTCAATATAAGCTTTTGGTGGCAGACTTTCATTTTCAGGTGTGTGCCTGTAGGGATAAACAAGCTAAGATTGAAAGAACAAAGTGGTGGAAACTGAAGTGGGAGACGTCAGAGGTATTTAGGGAAAGGGTTATCAAAGATGGATCTTGGAAGGAAGAAGAGGACATAAATAACATGTGGGAGAAGATGGCAACCAACATTCAAAAGGTGGCCTCAGAGATGTGTAGAGTAACCAAAGGAAGTGGAGGCGAGGCTAAAGATACTTGATGGTGGAATGAGGAAGTCCAAAGGGCTATTAAGGAGAAGAAAGAATGCTATAGACGCTTGTACCATGACAGGAGTGTAGCCAACATAGAGAAGTACAAGGTGGCCAAGAAGACAGCAAAGCGAGCTATAAGTGTGGTAAAGGGTAGAGCGTACGAGGACCTTTACCAACATTTGAGTACGAAGGAAGAAGAGAATGACATTTATAGGATGGCTAGAGTTCGTGAGAGAAAGACAAGGGACTTCAACCAAGTTAAGTGCATTAAGGATAAAAGGGAGCATCTCTTGGTGAAGGATGATGAGATCCGACATCGATGGCAAGAGTATTTTGACAAATTGTTCAATGGTGAGAATACGGACACAACCTTTCAGTTGGATGACTCTTTTGATGACACCAATAGGTGATTTGTGCGGAGAATCCAAGAATATGATGTCAAAGAGGCGTTGAAAAGGATGAAAGGAGGTAAGGCGATGGGACCGGATAGTATCCCAATCGTGGTGTGGAGATGCCTCGGGGACATAGCTATAGTATGGCTAACCAAGCTTGTCGACGAAATATGGTCGGCAGTCTACCTAGGGGTATGCCCAAGGTAGTAGATTATCGGCAGACAGATGCGCAAGCTACAAACAAGATGGTGACGCAAGACAGACACATGATTTTATCCAGGTTCGGTTGCCGTAAAGGCGTAATACCTACGTCATGCGTCTGATTGTATTGCTGTATGTCAATAAGAGATGTTTTTTAGAGGGGTTCCCTACCCGCCTTATATAGTCTGGGGGCAGGGTTACAGATCTGAAAACTAATCCTAGCTAGTTACAATTGCCATAGTTGGCCGGATAAGGATTCCTATTCTAACCGACTAGGATCTTGCTTGACCTCCAAATCTACCTTGATTCTTTGCGTGGGATTCCAAACAGATTGGCCGGGCCGCGCGTCGTCTTCCAGTGGGCCAGAACCCTAGATCCAGGCCGGCCCAAGCCTAGCCATAAGGGTATAGGGGTTAATACCCCCACAGCTAGTCCCCGAGCACCATGTATTATGCTGCGACACGCCGTTCGGTCTCCTTCAACTAATGTGATCCATCGTCATGTCATCTCCAACTGGTTGAAATATTGACCAATCGAATATGCCAACATTCTAGTCAGAACAGAAAGCAGTGGACCACGATTATAGCGAAAGATTCTGGTTGTCCGAAGAATGCATGGTGCCCTAAAAGAAAAAAGAAAAAGATTTCTTTCCTTATCAAGTGTGCCCACTTGTATTTTTGAAAAGAAATGTAAGTGACCCTTGGACAAAAATAGTTCTGGCGAACAGTCATAGCGTAGGGGTCGATAAAATAAACACATTCACCACAAGGTGAAGTGTGCCCACTTAGTCCCTGAGCTTGGTAGTAGGTGACGTAGGCACGTGGTGCCAGGGTCTAACAAGAATTCCCAGTTTCATTGAGAATCCAATTGTTGTACATGCAATACAAGATGCACCGGCAGGTGCATCATACCGATGTAGTCCCTGAGTTTGCTGGAAGGCGAGGTATGAGCCTTGTAGCAAGGTCTAAATAAATGCCTATCAACTGTATGTGAGTATAAATCACATGTAGCCGAGGAGAATGGTCTCCAAGCAATGTTCAGAGAGTGGTCGGGGCAGTCCCTGAGCACAAGAGTGGTCTGGACAGTCCCCGAGCATGAGAGTGGTCTGAGCAGTCCCTGAGCATGGCAGTGGTCTGGACAGTCCCCGAGCACGGTAGTGGTCTGGACAGTCCCCGAGCACGGTAGTGGTCTTGACAGTCCCCGAGCACGGTAGTGGTCTTGACAGTCCCCGAGCATGGTAGTGGTCTGGACAGTCCCTGAGCACGGTAGTGGTCTGGGCAGTCCCTGAGCATGAGAGGTGTGGCGAAGAAACAAATGCCACTTGTACTATTTTTTGTGTATTTATTCATCTACTTGCTCTGTCAAGTCCAATCTGACACGTCTGGTCAAAAAAGTAGACGTGTATAGCACGTCATATTGCCCTCTTGTCCTTTCAAGCAAACAGTTACGTGGCACCTGTAAGTAGGTGCATCAGCGTGGGCCCTCTCACACTGGTAATGAAGAAGCGCATACACTGATAACGAAGAGGCGCATATATTGGCATAGATCTCGAGGCTGTGAAAACAACCATCTGCGGCGCATGCGCACGTCTCCCAAGAATCCCAGGCAGACGAAATAGCAGAACTCTTGGTTAAATACAGTATAGAATTGGTAAGTTACTTTTTACTGAACCCCATTACCATTTGCCGCTGCATCCTTCTTCTTCCTCTTGCCAACCCTAAAACATCCGAAATCACCACCAACCAATCCTCCACCGTATCCCCGTTCATCAGCAAGGCCGGATTCATGGCGAAAAGTGACGCCTAGAAGAAAGCAGGAGTCATGGCGAAGGAGTGGTGGAAATCAAGAAGCAATGAGCAGACCATCGAAGATCTCGTCATCATGGGAGTACTCCACAACAAGGAACTCACAGGATGGCGTGCGTCGGGGGGCGAGGGGTACCCCGATCCACAGCCAGGTGAGATTGTGGTTTTCAAAGACTTCTTCAAGCGGGGTTTTGGGGTTCCAGTGCACCCTTTCCTTCAGGGGCTCTGTCTGTACTACGAGATTGGGATTTCCAATCTGCATCCCAACTCGATTCTCCTTGTCTCCACCTTCATTCATCTTTGCGAAGCGTATGGCGGCTTCCAGCCCCATTTTGACTTCTTTCGCCATCTTTTTTGTCTGTGGAAGAAAGGAAGCGACGGCTCGAAGATAGCCGGAGGTGTATACCTCAACCTCTATGACGGGATGAAGGCCCAGTACCTGCACTGCCCTTGGAACACGTCGCTTGATGACTGGTACAAGAAATGGTTCTACATCCGCGAAGAGCTGAACACGATCACACTGTGCGACATGGGGTTCATTCTAGAGAAGAGGACAAGCTGGTCAGAGAAGCCTGAGCACCTAGAACAGATTTCGGAAATACTTGGAATGATCCCATGGAAGAAACTGGATGGTCCAAGCGTGGTCGAGAGCTTCATCAGCCGACGGATCCAGCCCTGCCAGAGGAGGGTACATCCTAGCTACGAGTACCAAGGTAGCGCAGACCCGACGAGGACGAGGCAGGAGGCGCTTGACAAGATCGAAGTCAGGGCCAGAATTGGAGAGCTATTTAACTTAGCTGATCCAAATTATGTCAGATTGAGCGACATCGAGCACGCTTTCAAGCTCACCCGACCTCCCTCAAAGGTAACTCATCTTGCCTTGTACCCGTAGTCTTATATTGTAATAGGAACTTACTGTGTTATCTCCTTTTTGTTTCCCAGATTAATGGTCAGGATAGAGCAATAGTGTTCGTGTTGTGCCACCACCTGGTGTAGATTGGGCGCAAGTTGCCGACCCAACCGCCTAGACTAGCGCCGGGATCGAAGACGTCGACTGGGCCGTGCTCGGAGTTGGAGAGGAGGCAGCGGCCAAAGCTGCTGGTAAGCGGCCGGTGGCCAGCAAGCGTCGTCAGGTGATCTTTACTCTGTCGAATGATGACACAGAGGAGGGAGAGGATGCAGACATCTTTCGACTCGTCCCTCGAAAGAGGAGGAGGCAACTGGAGTCGACAGAGGGTGGCTCATCCATGCCGATGGGACCCACATCGCCGACCACGGCAGCACGAAGGACAAGCGGCGGAGGGGTCGAGCACCAAGCCCCATCATTGGTGCTGGATGTAGAGGGAGACTAGATGTCGCCCGCACAGCACGTGGAGCAAGCACAACCGAAGAGACGTGCCTTTGCCACATCATTCCGCGCTTCCAATATGTAAGTATTTGTAACTTTTGATGTAAGCTTGCAATTTGTATTGATTATGGTTGCCTTCTTTACTTATCCTGGATGTACTAGGTCGGCGTCCACCAAAAATCCAAACCAACTAGCCGGGAGTGGCGTGGCTCCACCAGCAATTTTAGAGAAGACTGCCCAGCAGCCGGCCATGAAGGAACCCATAGTAGAAAGTCCATCGGAGCCTCAGAACACAAGCAGTTAGACAATAGTCCTCGAGCAGGGGGTCAAGGGAAGAGCTGAGCCAAGCATAAATGCTCCGAGCACTAACCCTGCTGAGGGCAACACATCAGCACCAAGGGTAATGGAACGGACCAAGGAGCAGCAGCCGGAGGTGATAGAACAGAGCACGTTTGTCGATGTTACAGCCCGTGGGAAGGCCATAGTAGTCGCAGAGGCTGCTAACTCTAGACCAGCACCGCTACCCAAAGAAGAGGCCGAAGAGGACGAAGTAGAGGAGGTCCTGGGCCGTCCACAGGACAAGCGACAACATGTATATGTGTCGCGCTGGTGGAACAACCAATGGGTTGTTCATGAGGAAATCCCAGAGGTCGAAGAAACCATGAAAGTTGAAAGAGCGGCGAAACAACTGGTGATGGAAGTCCAGGTATGCTTTGCTTCACCACCTGATCTTGCTATCTAGTCAAACTTTCTTACTTAGCTTTTTGCATGTAGTACTTAATGAAGACCGTGAGGTACCATAAGAAATGCTTTGACCAGATCGAGGGGATCACTGCAAGCAATAAAGAGCTAACGGCGGAAGTGGAATGCTTGCGCCACCAACTTGAAGCCACCAACCACGAGAGGATGGAGCAAGAGTCTCAAAACCAGAACCTGGTCATCCAGCTTAGTAACAAAGAGCAGGAAAGAATAAGTAAGTAGTCACTTTTATCACAATGAGTGCATGACAAGTGTTGTTGTGTTGTTGGTAGTAACAGCTGTAGTGTAGGCTTAGAAGCTGAAGTAGTCCATCTCCGAGAGGAGAATAGTCATGCGGTCGTAGAGTGTGATCGCCTGAAGGAGGACAACAAAAAACTGGCGCATGACCAGTCACAGCTCCGGGACCACACGACCAAGATGAAAGAGGAACTGAAAAGTAAGTTTTCCAGACCCTTTTGCCACTTTTGTTGCCCGCCTTATCTTGTTGTGGTATGACATTTTAATGGCTTGTGCGGTTTGTAGTTTTAAAAGTCAATGCCAAGAAACATCTGGAAGCCATGATAAAAGACCATGACAGCTGGAAGGCGCAGTGCCAAGAGATCACCAAGGATCGGGACACATGGAAAAACCGGTGCCAGGAAGTGGCAACGGGCATTTTGCCGGTCCTCACCCTTATCGATCCAGCGCTTACAGAAGGCGTGCCAAGGACGCCACAACTTGGACTAGTCGATAGATGCCGAAAGGCATGGGGATGGTTCTAGGAGTTCATGAAGGAGGCGGGTGAGTACACAGGCGCACATGGGCTAAGCATGGTGCGTGCTCACTACCCCTTGATCAATCTCAAGCGCCTAGAGGCTGGATACCCAAAGGAGGTAGATCCAGACAAGGCTGAGGAGCTTCGGATGACCCAGCTAGACTTGTCGGTAAAAATAATTGGCAACATTAACCTGTGTGGAGGCGGGACAGCACCTATACAGGGTACGCCATCAACAAGTCAGCTGGAAGCGCCATCAGTTTTAAGCCAACCGGCGAAGCCTGCGGTCTCGACCAGCCAGGCATTAGCGGGGCCATCTTCTTTAACTCAACTAGTACAAGAGTCCCCCAGACTCGAGCACGATGTCAGGACCAGCGAGCAGCAGGTGTCGCATCCCCCGACCAGCCAGTAGGGTAGGCTATAGCTGTAGAAGAAGATGTAGTTGTGTTATTGTAAACTTAGACCTTTTCAGGCAAGCTTGTAATAACGTAACTATATATCAGTATAAGCTTGTTTGTTTTGTAGAAAACGTATTTAAGCTTGGATCTCATGTTGGTGTAACTAAGTGAGAACATGTTAGCGTTCTGTTTAGTTGTACCAGTTTAGTCGACACGTCATCCTGGCAGATTTGTATGGCCCTAGTTTTTCCTGTGGTCAGGGTGTGAGGTGCGTAACCTGTGCACACATAGACGCGCGCAAAGTCAAACTAGAGGGGACCTGCCAATCACCCGTAGCGTAGAGAGCAGATCCCATGCACGCATTGGGAGGAGAAGGAGACAGGGCCTGCTCCGAAAACCCGGAAAGGAATGGTGGTCGGTTTTGACTAGTTGAGTTAGAATAACAATGGCCTTCGAAGTGACACATTTGAGTGGTCGGAGAAATCATAATAGCTTTATTGAATTAAATCAAAAGTACAAGAGGAGTACATATCTTAGTAGTTAAGCATAGAAACGCCTAAGCTTGTCGATGTGCCATGAATTGGGTACATCTGTATCGTCCAGGTGAGCTAACCTGTAAGACGTTGGTCATGTAACCTCCTTGATCATGAAGGGCCCTTCCCATGGAGTTGCAAGTTTGTGGACACTAGCCTGATTTGTCTTCCACTTCAGGACCAGGTCCCCAACCACGAAGAACTGCTCCTTAACGTTCTTGTTGTAGTACCTGCGCAAAATAGCAAGGTATTTGGTTGTACATACGCAAGAATCGAACCGCTTCTCTTCTACACTATTCACTTCTAGCTCCCGCACTTCATTGGCCTTGTCTTCGTCGAAGTTCTCCACCCGTGCTGATCTGAAGGCTATATCTGCTGGGAGCACTGCCTCGGCGCTGTAAACCATAAAGTATGGTGATACGCCAGTATTGCGACTAGGCTAGGTCCTGAGGCCCCAGACCATGGCTGGTAACTCTTTGAGCCATCTTCTGGGAGCTTTGTCGTTTTCTCTGTACATCCTCTTGTTAAGTGCATCCAAGATCATACCATTTGCCCACTCGACCTATCCATTAGCTCTAGGGTGCACCACCGAGACGTATTTTACCACTATGCTCCTTTCATCATAGAAGTCCCAAAAAGTGTTCCCAGTGAACTGAGTACCCAGATCAGTGATGATGCTGTTGGGTATGCCGAAACGGTGGATGACCTGGTCGATGAACGTGACAGCCTTTTCTGAAGATGCCTGTACCAGAGGCATGTACTCTATCCACTTAGAAAATTTATCGATCAGCACAAAGACACATGTAAATTTCCCAGGAGCCGGCTTGAAGGGCCCGATCATATCTAGTCCCCAGCATGCGAAGGGCCAAGAGGCTGGTATTGTCTGAATCTCATGTGCTGGTACGTGGATTCTCTTGGTGAAGAACTGACAACCCTCACAATGGCGGACTAGCTTCTCTACATCGGCTATGGATGACGACCAATAGAACCCTACTCGGAAAGCCTTGCCAACCAGCGTTCTCGAGGCCGCGTGGTTGCCGTAGGAGCCAGAGTGAATTTGGTCTAGGAGATGTTCGCCATCCTCCTAGGTTATACACTTCATCAAGATTTCCTCCTTTGTGTTCTTGCACCACAATTTGCCATCGACGAGCAGATACTGCTTACTGCAATGCATCAGGCGTTCGTTTTCTGTCTGATCGGTGTAACTGCTACCATCTGTCAGATACTTGATGAAAGGTACTCTCTAGTCAAGCTTCTTAGTGGTTGGAGGTGGTTCGATGGTGTTTGACGATGGAACCGTAGCCACCAAAAGCTGGTCTGGAGGCTTGTCGACCACATGATCTTCTTCTTTGATGGAAGGCGTGAGCAGGTCTTGAACAAATACGCCATGTGGGACTTTAGCCCACGATGATCCTAACTTTGACAGTGCATCTGCTGCTTGATTTTTGTCCTGGACCACATGTGTGTACTCGATGCCATAGAACTTGCCTTCCAGCTTTTTGATTGATTTGCAGTATGCATCCGTCTTTTCGCTGGTCGTGCCCCAATCCTTGTTGAGTTGGTTGATGACCAGAGCCGAGTCTTCGTAGACATAGAGATGTTTGACACTGAGCTCGACCGCAATGCGCAAACCATGTAGGCATGCTTCGTACTCGGCGGCGTTATTAGATGCTAGGAAATAAATCCTGAGGACGTACCAGAGCTGCTCCTTGGATGGAGACACGAAAAGGACTCCTGCTCCTGCACTGTCAATGTTGAGAGAGCCGTCGAAGTACATCTTCCAATACTCATCGGGCCCCTGAGAGGCAGGTGTGCTTAAGTCTGTCCACTCGACGATGAAATCGACAAGTGCCTGAGACTTGACTGTAGTACGGCTTGCAAATTCCAAGGAGAAAGGGCATAGCTCCATTGCCCATTTGACGATGCGCCTGTTCGCATCCTTGTTACGAATGATGTCTCCCAGAGGGTACTCGGTCACGACCACCACATGATATCCGTCGAAGTAATGTTTCAACTTTCGGGATGTTATCAGTATGGCGTAGATCAATTTTTGAACCTATGGGTACCTGGTCTTGGATTCATTGAGTACCTCACTGATGAAATAGATTGGTCGCTGTACCTTGTAGACATGGTCGGGCTCGTCGCGCTCGACCACCATGGCAGTGGAGACCACCCGATTAGTTGCCGCAATGTAAAGCAGGAGGGTTTTGTCTTCTCTGGGAGCAGTGAGGACCAGAGGTGATGTAAGGAACTGCTTCAGCTATGTAAAAGCAGTGTCTGCCTCCTCCGACCACTCAAACTTCTCGGTTGCTTTGAGCAGCTTGAAAAACGGCAGTCCCTTTTCGCCTAATCTTGATATAAAATGGCTGAGGGCAGCCATGCATCCGGTGAGCTTCTGAACATCCTTCACCTTTTTAGGTGGCTTCATGTCCAAGACAGCTTTGACCTTCTCTGGGTTAGGGCGTATGCCGTCGTGACTGACGACGTTGCCAAGCAGTATACCAGAAGGAACACCAAAGATGCACTTCTTTGGGTTTAATTTCCATTGGAATGTGTTAAGGGCTGTAAAGGTACGTTGGAGGTCGTCGACAAGGGTGTACGCTTCCTTGGTTTTAACAACTACGTCATCAACATAAGCCTCGACGAGGTTGTCTTTTATCTCGTCGTTGAGGCAGGCCTGTATGGCGCGTTGGTAGGTAGCCCCGGCATTCTTGAGCCCGAACGACATCGTCGTGTAGCAGTAAGCGCCGAAGGGCATGATGAAGGATGTCTTGATCTGGTCGTCCTTTTTGAGAGCGATCTAGTGATAACCAGAGTAGCAATCGAGAAAGGACAGCAACTCGCAACCGGCAGTTGAATCTATGACCTCGTCTATGCGAGGTAAGCCGAAGGGGGTCCTTAGGGTAGTGTTTGTTAAGATCAGTGTAATCAACGCACATTCTCCATTCATTATTCTTTTTGCGTACAAGAACCAGGTTGGCTAACCACTCCGGATGATACACTTCTTTGATAAATCCGGCTGCCAAAAGCCATGTAACTTCTACCCTAATAGCCTCCTTTTTGTCATGAGCGAACCGTCGTAGCTTCTGCTTGATAGGTTTGGCCTTGCCGTCGACATTTAAGGAGTGCTCGATCAAGTTTCGAGGTACACTGGGCATGTCGGCAGGTTTCCATGCGAACACACTCACATTGCTCCTCAAGAACCTAACAAGCGCGTCTTCCTATTTAGGATCCAGGTTGACCCCGATAAGGGCCATTTTGCTGGGATTGCCGTCGACCAGCTGGATCGCCTTGTACTCTTTAGACTTGATGTTCTTGCGTGGAGCCTCGAGCTCTGGGATCTCTAGGTGGTCGACTGAGGTCTTCTTGGCATCGAGCATGGTCTCAGCCATGCGAATAGAGAGGTCGTGAGCCTCTGCTATTTTGAAGCTATCGTCCTCGCAGGTATAAGCTGCGTATATGTTGCCCCTGAGAGTTAGAACCCCTTTTTCTGTAGGCATCTTGAGCACCAAATACCTGTAGTGAGGTATGGCCATGAATTTGGTGAGCGATGGTCGACCAAGGATAGCATGGTAGGTGCCATCGAAGTCAGCGACCACGAAGTTGACGTAGTCAGTGCGGAAGTGGTCCGGGGTACCAAACTGCACAGGTAGCATGATCTGTCCGAGAGGTGTAGAGCTCTGTCCGGGGAGGATGCCCTAGAACTGTGCCTCGTATGGCTTGAGATCCACCTAGGTTATTTTCAGGGCTGGCAGACTGTTAAACAGTATATCGATGGAACTGCCGCCGTCAATCAGCACTCTATCGAATGGAACCTTATTGATACAAGGATCGAGGACCAGGGGAAAACATCCTGGCTCAGGTATTGCAGCCCATTGGTCTTTTTTGCTGAAGGAGATCTCATGGTGAGACCAAGGAGGGAGCCGTAGATCGACGATGAGGTTGTCGATGTTGGCCATGTTCAAGTAGGCGCGGGCGAACATCTTGCGTTCTCATCTAGTCTCGATGGACACTTTGCCTCCAATGATGGTGTGGACACGATCAGTTGGCTTGACGTACTTGTGACGGGGATCTACGTCTTCATCATCGTTGTCCTCGTTGCGCTGTTCCCCTGCGTCGTTAGGCTTGTCGGACGTATCCGGAGCCTGTTGACGCGTGTAGATAGACTTGAGAACGCGGCAATTCTCCATGGTATGGTTTGACTTGGGGTGGAGCTGGCAGGGTCCTTTCAATGCTTTGGCATAGTCTTCTTCGTAGTTGCAACGTCCGCCACCTTTCTTAATGGTGTTGACCTCGCCGTCGTCTTCCCGAGCACGCTTGCCCCTGTAATCGTCACGGTGATTACGCCGCTGATTACGCTGGTCGCGGTGGTCACGGGGGTCGTTGCGCTGGTTGCGGTGATCAAAGTTGTCGTTCCGACCATGGTTGCCGTGGTAGTCGTTGCGGTGTGGAGGGTGGTCGAAGCGTGGAACCCTTGCTGCTTCTTCGATGATTATCTTTTTAGCATTGTCGGCATCCACATATTTCTTGGCAGTAGCCAGGAGCGCTGTGACTGATTCAGGTCTCTTGCGGAGGAGCTTGTCCCGTAGGGCATCATGGAAGCGGAGACCAGTGATGAAAGCCTCAATTGCCTCATTGTCGGAGATTGACGGGACCTTGATGCACATCTTCGAGAAACACCGGACGTACTCGCGTAGTGGCTCATCTTTCCGATCTCGAATCCACTGTAGATCATATTTGTTGCCGGGTTGCTCACAAGTAGCAATGAAGTTGTCGATGAAAGCTTGCTTGAGCTCTTGCCAAGAATCAAAGTAGTTCGCCGGCAAGCTGACCAGCCATTGGTGGCCTGCATGGCCGACAGCAACTGGGAAATAGTTAGACATGACGTGCTCGTTAGCCATGGCTGATCTGCATGCGGTTTCGTAGAGCATGACCCATAATTCGGGGTTCTCCATGCCGTCGTACTTCTAAAGTTTTTCGAGCTTGAAGTTCTTGGGCCATATGACTTGGTGAAGGTGCGGAGTAAACTGCTTCAAACCCAGAGGGCCGTGGGCAGTATCATATTCCATACGGCGATAGCTTTCATGGGATGCATGATCGTTGGCTCTTTGGTTGATGCGATCGCGCAGATTGCGTTCTCTGAGGTAATGGCGGAGATCATTATTGCCATCACGGTGATCTCAGTTGCCACCCTGATTAACCCTGCGACTGTGGTTATCGCGGTGATTATCACGGTTGTCCCAGCGGTTGTCGTCCCAGAAGTCGCGGCGGTTGTCATCCCGACGGCGGTTGTCGTCCCGACCACCATCATGGCCACCGTTTCCGCCTTGACGGTTGTCTGATGGGTCATTGTTGTGCGAGCCACGTTGGTTGGGTGGCTGTGAGCGACTTGAGTACTGGTGGCTGTGGCTTGATTCGACTGAGATGGATGGAGCCTGGGCTTGATTTACAATCTCTATGGTCTGGGCCATAGCAGCCATCAGGTAAGCTTGTATATCATCACGAACTGCCTGTGTTTCTGGGGTGTTGGGTAGTCGTTGCATTGTCGCCATAGCAACAACTACATTGGCGCTTGGAGTCCTAAAGACCTGCTTGTCCCCCACCCTGTCAAAGGCATTGTTAAGATCGCGTATCTGGACCCTTATGCGTCAGGCCTCCTCTTCTGCCCCAGCTTTGATTTGTCGGCGATTAAACCGGTCAATATTGCGTGCTTCGCGTGCTAGCCTTTCTTGTTCTGTCTCACCGACTGCTGGTGGTTTGTCATTACTGACAACATTGATCAAGTCTCCTCGCCTTGGTGGGAAGGACGGGAATCGCGGGTATCCCGGGGCATGGTTTGGGATATCCAGATCATATTCAATGCCTTCATCATCATGATGCTGGAGCTCGGTGTGAACGGAGGCATTAGATGTGATGCCAGACGAAGAGCTTGAGCCACCCTCTTGAACTATGTGGACTGATCCTTCTTGATAATCCTCAATTCGGACCATGTTGACAAAGTTGCGCAGGCCGTAGGGCTGGGCCTGGTGGTTCTCCATCAAGGCTTCGTACTTGGAGAGCCGGAGACCCGTCGCAGGGGCTGGCCGGCGACGAACGGAGCGCCCTTCAGGAGTAGATGTGACCACGAGATCCATACCGAGTCGTGCAGGACGACTGGCCCAAGCTGGTCGGGTAGATCTGTTGTGGGTCATAGTTACCTGCTTATTAGGTTGACTTTGAATCGAACTTACCAGAGCCAGGGTTTCGGCAAGTTTGGTGCTGACCTGATCGATGGAGTCAAGCAGGTCGGTGTTGTCGACCTACCTCCTTTTGTTGCGAGGAAGCGGACGATGGGTTGTTGGCGTGGCTGAAGACGATGCCGGCGTGGTCAGAGCCAGATCCACTGTGGTCGGAGCCGTAGCCGATGCAGGTGAAGCAGTGGTCGGCGCAGATTGAACCCGCACCTCCTCCGGGGTTGTGGCGATGAAGTCGTTGGAGCCAGTGGTCCAGGTGATCTGGCCGATGGTGAACGTAAGGCCGTTCGGTGTAGCCATGGAACTAGGGATGATGACCATCTTGTTCGCCTGGAGAGCAGTACGCATACCCCCTACCTGGCGTGCCACTATCGATGAAATATGGTCGGTAGTCTACCTAGGGGTTTGCCCAAGGTAGTAGATTATCGGCAGACAGATACGCAAGCAACAAACAAGATGGTGACGTAAGACAGACACAAGATTTTATCCAGGTTCGGCCACCGTGAAGACGTAATACCTACGTCATGCATCTGATTGTATTGTTGTATGTCAATAAGAGATGTTTTTTAGAGGGGTCCCCTGCCTGCCTTATATAGTCCGGGGAGCAGGGTTACAAATCTGGAAACTAATCCTAGCCAGTTACAATTGTCATAGGTGGCCGGATAAGGATTCCTATTCTAACCGACCAGAATCTTGCTTGACCTCCAAATCTGCCTTGATTCTTTGCGCGGGATTCTGAACAGATTGGCCGGGCCACGCGTCGTCTTCCAGTGGGCCAGACCCCCTGATTCGGGCCGGCCCAAGCCTAGCCGTAAGGGTATAGGGGTTAATACCCCACAAAGTTGTTCAACCATATTTTTCGATCGAACAAGATGCCTGACGAGTGGAGGAGAAGTATATTGGTACCGATCTACAAGAATAAAGGGGATATTCAAAGTTGTACTAATTACCTAGGAATTAAGTTGATGAGCCATACTATGAAGGTATGGGAGAGAGTTATCGAGCATCGCTTGAGAGCAATAACACGGGTCTCTATGAACCAATTTGGTTTCATGCCTGGAAGGTCAACCATGGAAGCCATTTTCTTAATAAGACAAGTTATGGAGCGGTATAGGGAGAAGAAGAAGGACCTACACATGGTTTTTATTGACTTGGAAAAGGCTTATGATAAAATACCAAGGAATGTTATGTGGTGGGCTTTGGACAAACATAAAATCCCAACGAAAGTACGTTGGGTTCATTAAGGACATGTATAACAATGTTGTGACTAGTGTTCGAACAAGTGATGAAGACACAAATGACTTCCCTGATTAGGATATGACTACATCAAGGGTCAGCTTTGAGCCCTTATCTGTTTGCCTTAGTGATGGATGAGGTCACAAGGGACATACAAGGGGACATCCCTTGGTGTAATGCTTTTTGCGGACTGATGTAGTGCTAGTTGATGAAAACCGGACAGGAGTGAATCAGAAACTAGAGTTATGGCGGGAGACTTTGGAGTCCAAAGGTTTTAGACTCAGTAGAACTAAAACTGAGTGTATGAGATGTGACTTCGGCACTACTACTCGAGGGGAGGAAGATATTAGTTTGGAAGGTCAAGTAGTGCCTAGGAAGGATACATTTCGATATTTAGGATCAATGCTATAGAGAGACAGGGGATATTGATAAAGATGTTAGCCATAGAATCAAAGTAGGGTGGATGAAGTGGCACCAAGCATCTGGTGTCCTATATGACAAAAGGGCTACCACTAGAAGCTAAAAGGACAAGTTGTATAGGACGACAATTAGACCTGCTATGTTGTATGGTGCAGAATGTTGGCCTACGAAAAGACGACATGTTCAACAGATAAGTGTCGCGGAAAATGCGTATGTTGCGTTGGATTTGCGGTCATACAAGAAGGGATTGAGTTCGAAACGATGATATACGTGATAGATTAGGGATAGCACCAATTGTAAGAAAAGCTGTGTCTAACACCGGTTAAGATGGTTTGGACATGTCCAACGGAGACCTCCAGAGACACCTGGTGCATAGTGGAATCCTAAGCCAGGATAGTAACATGAAGAGAGACAGAGGAAGACCGAAGTTGACTTGGGTAGAGACAATAAAAGGAGACTTGAAATGATGAAATATACTCAAAGACTTAGCCTTAGATAGGAGTGCTTGGAAAACAGCTATTCACGTGTCCGAACCTTGATTGCTTATGTTGGGTTTCAACTCTAGTCTACCCCAACTTGTTTGGGACTTAAAGGCTTTGTTGTTGTTGTGAAACTGACTCTCAGTGGGGGATTTCATTTCATTCTTTCCAAAGACAAGCTGGAGCGGTTAATGTATGCAAGACATTGTGATCCAATATGCCACGTAAACTATGTGGCTGAGTAAAATTATTTTTGAACTAAATTATATCAGAACAAATGCATTCGATCTCCTGTATATACTTAACAAGGCTTCACATGTCAAGGAAGCTCCACACAAGCACCAGGTTCACACACTAAGCATTCAAACGTGTGAGATCACAAGCAGCACCTCTGCAGATTCACACTGCATGCAAGTGATAAGAAAATGGACAGACACAGCAAAGTTCCAGTTAAGGATCATAGTCTCAGGTTCTACAATAGTCTCAGGTTCAGATACAGTAGTCCCAGGTTCAGAATTGAAATTAACTAACAGAACTGAGATTAACTAAAGATGACTCATGACCAACTATTCTCCTGCACAAATGTACTCACAGGTGCACAGGTTCACACCAAAAAACTCACACATGCCAAGTAACTATTGTCCTGCACAGAAGCATTGCTACAAATGGATTTTTATGCACCACTCTGCATAAAGATTCAGCTCAAAAAATGGATGTGGCAGCCTACCAACACTATTTCTCAATTAATCATCCACCCTGATGCTAGCCACAATTCAAACAGGTTCAGTAGTTTACTGCATGATTTCCTACAACCATGTAGTAGTTGGTTCAGTAATTTAAGAATACAACAAATAGGGTAGAGCAGATCTGTAAAATAGAAAAAAAACAGTGCAAATTCAGTACTTTCAGTTTTTTGTTGTTTCTGCATGCTGCTCATTGATCTAAAACAGCTGAAATTTGTTTCAGTTATTTGCAAGTCTGTAAAAATTTTCAACTTGATACGAGCTGATCTAACACATATCAAAAACTTCCCTCCAATAAACATACATTCAATCTCACAAGATTTGGGGATTTCTATCTTACTCATACTGTCATACAGGAAAAGACATGCTATAAGCATCAACAAATGGACATGTAAACAGAAAAGACAGTTTAATTTTGCACTTTAATTTGGGGATTAATCTCGCACTTTAAGTTTGCAAACAGAAAAGACATGTTGTAAGCATCACCAAATGGATTAGTATTGTTTCACATGTATGACGTATATGAATCTGTAGCCATGACAGTTTGAAGACAAGGAGATGAAAATCATCATGGAGCAAATAAGAATTAGGCACCATCAGTAACACATGATACAACCAAGGTAATAAGCAAGGGCTAGCATATATATGGCTAAACATATATGAGGGTCAGTTTAATTTAAAAAGAAAAAAGGCAAAAGGGGAGGGATTGCATTTGTGCAGAAGCTTAAACAAACCTGGAAGATAGAAAAGTCCTTTGCTCCCCTAGGTGTTTCATCTGCACAAGGCCTGTGCACATTGAGCTGTAGAAACAAATCATTAAATCCATTGCAATAATAGAGAAAGTAAACCCATGGTAACTAAGTGACATGAATAAGGACATCAATAATATATAGTTCTGAAGACAAGCTAAGAACAAAAATAATGATTAAAATATTAAGTGCAACATAATATTTGCGTGCGACCATGCACGGGTGATAACTTTGCGGTTTTATTTGCCAAATGGAACCTTGAGTGTAAAAAATATTTGACATAAAACAATTCAAATGCACACCACGCCACGGTTATGCAATCTGGTACCTTCGATAGTTGGGATACCCATGTTCCAAGTATGATAGCTATAACTCTATCTTTGTTAATAGCTGAGAAAACAGAGCCAGATGGTAAGGTTGCTAAGCAAGCATTCCAGATGAAGTCTCAGACTTGGACAAATAAAAAATACATATTTTCAAAAGTGAAGGACTCGTGGATGTGCATGAAAACCAACCTCCCAGACAATAATAAAGACATAGCTGAAGATGTTTCACAAAAAGAATAATTGAAAATTGTAAACTCATCTTCATTTCTTAGAACATGCAAGTACCTAGAACAAATGGCAGGAATCGGCTTACCAGGTAGCCATCACCGGTGCTGCCCCCTATCCTCGTGTGCCACTCCCATTTCAAAATAGCCGTATGTATTTAGGAACATTATTATCAGTAAGAAAACTGAACTACTTTTTTTACAGCCTACTTATCCTCTCAGGTTGTAGGCATAAACCTAAACCAACATTTAGCTGGTTGGCGAAAAAAGCCAAAAGCACAGTTGTTGGTAAAACATAACCATGTCAAGCACACTCCAGTCTTTTGCATCACTAAAAAATGGAGGTGTCTGTGCAAATTCTTTACCTGCCCATTGACTGCATACTCTTATCTTCTTTGCCCTCGTCTTCTTTCCTACTCATAATAATAATGATTCAGTAAGCATTTAGGTCTCTAAGGGCCATGTCAGCAAAAATAATAACATGAAACCTCCAAAATAAAGTTCTAGATTCACATTTTTAGGTTTATGAAATGAATGTGATCAATATATCAACAACATCACCAAACAAAAATTGTAGGCCCTGGAACTACATTGATAGGGACTGCGACAAACTAAATGCGCTCAAGTTTTAGTGTAGGTACTGTGAGCTCTAAAACAAAGAAAAACCCAAAAGAAATTGCTGAGAAGCATGCCATAGAATGCATTGACAATAATGCTATGCAGCACAGATACGGATACGTGTATCGGTATCGGAAGGATGCGGATACGCGGATACGGCAATTTCCTAAAAAACCCGATACACGGATACGTTTTACTATTTTTTAAATAAAAATAGATAATAGCGCATATTAAAATTGTGAAAGACTGAAAGAGTGAATGTAGTAAATTACCTTGCAATAGCAATTGCTCAGCCAAAGCAAAGACCGGAACTCCGGAAGCATCTCCATTCTTCAATTGTCCATTCTCGAGTTCTCCAAGACTCCAAGTCCAGAATTTGCACAGAAAAACCAACTATCAATCAATTTATTACTAAAACTTGAGTATTCAGTAATCAGTAGTAGTTCAGTACATCACCTTCTACTACTAGTGTACTAGTGTACATCACCTTCCACCAGATTCTTGCACCTTTCAATTTCCTTCCTCATTTCACTAAGCATTTCATATGTAACATTAGGACATTTACCTATTCCCCTTCCTCCCTTCTGCAGCAAATGAGCTTCAACTCTAGTGTAACTACTCAGTTTTTGCATTGGACAGTACTTGCAGCGCCACATAGCACTTCCTCCACCAGTTTTAGGCTTCCCAGAATGGTTACATGATCCCAAAGTGGAGCCTTGATGTCTGTTGTGTTTGTGGCTGCAGATCCTACACTAGCACTTGCACTAGCACTGCACATATTTGGAGACGCCATCTACTGCATACAAGGAAAGCAACAAGAACTCACTAACAGACTAACTGAATTGGAAATAGAAGACGAAGGGAGGAAGGGGAACTGGGGAAGATGAAGTGGGGATGCGGCGTGGGGAGCAAAGAAATCAAGCAGCAAGTAGATGGAGAAGAAGAGGGAAGGGGATTACCTCACGGGATCCATGTCATAGGGCGGAGGCGAGTAGGGACGGAGGCGAGCGGAGGCGGATCCACGTCGCTGGCGGCCGGCGGGCGGAGGCGGAGGCTCGTCGCTGGCGGCCGGCGGGCGGAGGCGGAGGCTCGTCGCTGGCGGCCGACGAGTAGGGACGGAGGCTCGTCGCTGGTGAGCGGAGGCGGAGGCGGAGGCTCGTCGCCGGTGGCCGGTGGCCGGCGAGCGGGGTTGTGGCGCTGCGTGGGGATGTGGCGCGACGCGGACAGCGGACGCTAGGGCGTCGGGGCAGAGGATAAGGTCAATCTTCCTGGGCTTCCACTGGGCTGGGCCATATCAGCACGCAGGATACGCGTCCGACGGCGTATCCGATTTTCACAAAAATAAAAAAAAGGATACTCGGAGGATACGTATCTTGGGCGTATAGGACACGTATCCATATCCGATACGTATCGGATACGCGATACGCGGCTTTAGGGAGGTATCCGTGTAACATAGCAATAATGTCATCAGCAGAAAATAAACCTCCACATAGGGTCGCCTCAAACACAGAAAAAAATAACAACATCTGCAGCCATATCCAAGCTTTTCTCTCATGTGCTGTTTTTATACACTGATTTCATATTGGTTAATGTTGCAGGAGCTGATATACTTCCCATTATAATCAATCTATGAAGCACATTCATGGGACAGTCCTAAAATGCTAGGTGAATTTATGAAAGGAGCGAATAGCAAAAGAACTTCCATGCACAGTACTGAACATGAAACCTAAAGGAAACGATCAAAGCATCACTTTCAACCTTGCAGGACAGTAAAAGAACAACAAATGGCACTACTGGTACTTCTGTGATCTCAAACTTCTAATAGTGTAGCTAAATATGTACCAGCGATTAGTAAGCTAACATATAGTATGCAACCCAACTAAGTACCTGAGTAGGGTCATGATGTTTGTTACAGACCAGATAATGCTTTTTTTCCAAGTGGTTGGCTTGTTATGACATTTTACAATGTGCATATAAATTGTATCAAACTAAAAATTCAAGGTTTAATCTATATGGAAATTTTAGCACATGGTAGAAGAAATATGATAAAAGCAATGGATCAGGAACACCCTGATGCCGTTACACCTGCTGATAGCCCTCAAAATGCACCCATGGAATGAAGTTGTCTCGAAACAAAATTCTTGCACAAGAATAAAAATCATTCTGAGAAACCTGGGCAAGCATTAATAAAATAATTTAGCTAAAACTTGATGGAATCAACTGTACTGTTGAGCAGTGAACTCCTTTTTTCTTCGTCTAGATGGATACTTCCTACTTAGTAAATACAACAACAACAACAAAGCCTTTAAGTCCCAAAAAAGTTGGGGTAGGCTAGAGTTGAAACCCAGCAGAAACAATCAAGGTTCAGGCACGTGAATAGCTGTCTTCCAAGCACTCCTATCTAAGGCTAAGTCTTTGGGTATAT
This sequence comes from Miscanthus floridulus, assembly GCF_019320115.1. Classification (NCBI taxonomy): domain Eukaryota; kingdom Viridiplantae; phylum Streptophyta; class Magnoliopsida; order Poales; family Poaceae; genus Miscanthus; species Miscanthus floridulus. Next base: position 46,172 of record NW_027096288.1, read on the forward strand.
TCCATCCTTTCAAGTCTCCTTTTATTGCCTCTACCTAAGTCAACTTCGGTCTTCCTCTGCCTCTCTTCACGTTACTATCCTGGCTTAGGATTCCACTACGCACCGGTGCCTCTGGAGGTCTCCGTTGGACATGTCCAAACCATCTCAACCGGTGTTGGACAAGCTTTTCTTCAATTGGTGCTACCCCTAATCTATCATGTATATCATCGTTCCGAACTCGATCCCTTCTTGTATGACCGCAAATCCAACGCAACATACGCATTTCCACGACACTTATCTATTGAACATGTCGTCTTTTCATAGGCCAACATTTTGCACCATACAACATAGCAAGTCTAATCGCCGTCCTATAAAACTTGCCTTTTAGCTTCTGTGGTACCCTTTTGTCACATAGGACACCAGATGCTTGCCGCCACTTCATCCACCCTACTTTGATTCTATGACTAACATCTTCATCAATATTCCCGTCTCTCTGTAGCATTGATCCTAAATATCGAAAGGTATCCTTCCTAGGCACTACTTGACCTTCTAAACTAATATCTTCCTCCTCCCGAGTAGTAGTGCCGAAGTCACATCTCATATACTCAGTTTTAGTTCTACTGAGTCTAAAACCTTTGGACTCCAAAGTCACCCGCCATAACTTTAGTTTCTGATTCACTCCTGTCCGGCTTTCATCAACTAGCACTACATCATCCGCGAAAAGCATACACCAAGGGATGTCCCCTTATATATCCCTTGTGACCTCATCCATCAGTAAGGCAAACAAACAAGGGCTCAAAGCTGACCCTTGAGGTAGTCCTATCCTAATCGGGAAGTCATCCGTGTCTCCATCACTTGTTCAAACTCTAGTCACAACATTGTTGTACATGTCATTAATAAGCCCGATGTACTTCATTGGGACTTTATGTTTGTCCAAAGCCCACCACATAACATTCCTTGGTATTTTATCATAAGCCTTCTCTAAGTCAATAAAAACCATGTGTAGGTCCTTCTTCTTCTCCCTATACCGCTCCATAACTTGTCTTATTAAGAAAATGGCTTCCATGGTTGACCTTCTGGACATGAAACCAAATTGGTTCATAGAGACCCGCAGTTATTGCTCTCAAGCGATGCTCGATAACTCTCCCATAGCTTCATAGTATGGTTCATCAACTTAATTCTCCGATAATTAGTACAACTTTGAATATCCCCTTTATTCTTGTAGATCAGTACCAATATACTTCTCCTCCACTCATCAGGCATCTTGTTCGATCGAAAAAATATGGTTGAACAGCTTGGTTAGCCATACTATAGCTATGTCCCCAAGGCATCTCCACACCTCGATTGGGATACCATCTGGTCCCATTGCCTTACCTCCTTTCATACTTTTCAACGCCTCTCTGACCTCAGATTCTTGGATTCTCTGCACAAAGCGCCTATTGGTGTTATCAAAAGAGTCATCCAACTGAAAGGTTGTGTCCATATTCTCACCATTGAACAATTTGTCAAAATACTCTTGCCATCGATGTTGGATCTCATCCTCCTTCACCAAGAGATGCTCCCTTTCATCCTTAATGCACTTAACTTGGTTGAAGTCCCTTGTCTTTCTCTCATGAACCCTAGCCATCCTATAAATGTCATTCTCTCCTTCCTTCTTACTCAAATGTTGGTAAAGATCCTCGTACGCTCTACCCTTTGCCACACTTACAACTCGCTTTGCAGTCTTCTTTGCCACCTTGTACTTCTCTATGTTGTCCACACTCCTGTCATGGTACAAGCGTCTATAGCATTCTTTCTTCTCCTTAATAGCCCTTTGGACTTCCTCGTTCCACCACCAAGTATCTTTAGCCTCGCCTCCACTTCCTTTGGTTACTCCACACACCTCTGAGGCCACCTTCCGAATGTTGGTTGCTATCTTCTCCCACATGTTGTTTATGTCCTCTTCTTCCTTCTAAGAGCCCTCTTTGATAACCCTTTCCCTGAATACCTCTGACGTCTCCCCTTTCAGTTTCCACCACTTTGTTCTTTCTACTTCCTACTTAGTAAATAATCTAAGAAAACCAGTAGCATCATACAAATTCAGCAAAATGAAGCAAGTTCGTTGACGATGCTATAATTTATGAACTGAAACTTTATCAAATAGGTAGAAGAATGACAAAAAGAAGGGAACAAAAACACCTTGATGGTGTCGCACCTGATGATAGTCCTCAAAATTGGCCTATGAAATGAAGTCCTCTGTCGAACCGAAATCACTACACAAGAATAAAAATCAATGTGAGAGAAATTTGTACTGTGTATCGTCCTTTGTGTCACCCAGACCATGGCGCACAGCCTGCTCCAGCCATGGGGCTCAAGAACTACCACTCCCGCTGCTCTAGCAAATGGAGAAGATCGATGAACACCAAGAAAAAATCCACTACGCCGAAGAACTTCCGCTGCTGCAGCGCCCCACACAGTCGCACTCCGCCGCCAGCACATCACCCCACATCTGCACCCCGCCTGCCACCGCAGCACCAAGGGGTCGTGCCCTGCCATTGGAGCAGCACCCTATGGCTCGTGGCCGCCACCCCCGCAGCCTGCAAAACCACATCCGCCGCCGCCTCCAAGGCTTCATGCTTGGTGCTCTGCACACATCTGGTGGGGGAACAAATGGATCCGGCTATGAGGCCCTGGATCCGGTCGTGGAGGCCCTGAATCGACCCTAGCAAAATGGCCGACAACCACAGACCGACGCTAGACCTCGGCACTTGGCGAGGGAAGGAGAGGAGGAGCAAAAGAGAGACACCACCTTCACCTAGGTTTGCTCATGCTGGATTCAGCGAGAGAGGAGGAGGAAGCTAGGAGAGGTGGACGCGCTCGCCCTACGCCTGCGGCCGGCCGCTGGATAGTGCCCACGCTGGGGTGCCGCACCGCCGCCGCTACCAGTGCCATGCCAACAACACGTCAGGACCCGCCCGTGCTAGGGCTGCCATGCCTAGGGCCCTGCGCCAGGGTCCCTGCCACACCATCGCCGGCGCCACCGACAAGATGCGCACGATGGGGCCCGCCCTAGCCGCCGAGAGAGGGTGAAGTAGGAGATACGGGCACGAGAGAGAGGGGAGTGCGTGCTATGAATTAGAAGCCAGGATATATATCTGGTGTTGAGTAGAAGCGGAAGCAGCAAAAGCCGCACGAATATACTCCGGATGGAAGCGGCTTCAAGCAACAGCAGCAGCCGTAGGATCAAAGATCAGGTGGCCAGAATTAATCGAGTGACGTGTATGTTCTATTGAGGTTGAGCTCCTGCTGGTTCTCTTGTCTTTAAATGCCTAGGCTTCCACAAGCTCCTGTACATTGCGATCGTCCGAACAAATATAAGGCAAGCTAGCCAACTTTTGATCTGTTGTGATTCAAAGTCTACAAATAGTGTATGAAAGGAGACTTTGAATGATGACCAAATTTAATGAGGAGGAAGAAAGTCAAGCATTTCATGTACTGTAGCTTGTAACATGTGCCGCTCGCCCGACGATGCAAGGAAGGCTCTGCCTCCGCTCACCGAGAAATACCACCGCTATCCTAAACACACGCAAGCAGAACTGGCCACCACCATCTTGAAGATGGCAGAGAGCCACATGCCAGATCAAGCTAGCCCCGGCCCAGATCCGGCCGGCTACCGACGGGTGGCCCCGGCCACCAACAGCCACCATGCTGACCCCACAGGCTGTGGGCGGGCGCGCAGGGGGCAGGCCGGCCACCCTAGCTGCAAGCCCCGTCTACCCCAGCCCCGGCTACAACGCGGGCACACACAGCGTGGCGTGGGCGCGCGGCCCCTGGCCAGGCCATGACGAGCGTGGGCATGACCTGACCAGCCACAAGCCAGGTGTGGGCGCAACCCCACCGTTCGCGAGCCAGGCACGAGCACACAGGGGGCGCAGGTGCGGGCCCTGCCACCGGCTTGCTGCATGGGTGTGGGCGCAGGGGCTGGCCGCCTCCTCCTCCTCTCCCCATTTCTCTGCAGAAAAGAATATAAAAACAACTCCAAGAGTGCCCCATATAGTTGACCATGCAGCCCACAGCCCGTTGGCCTGGCCCGAAGCCTGCTTTTTTGGCCTGGCCCGGCCTAGGTGCCCAGTGGGCCCATGCTAGCCTAGCCTTGTGGAGCAGGATGTGCCTGGGCTGCTCCCCAGGCATAGTCGGGCGACATGGCCCGGCCTGCTAAAAAGGCTAAAGGCCAGGTTCCCCCATCCCTGGCCTCCAATCCCTCCATCCAGCCTCCCCCATCCCCATGCCGCCACCTCCAGAGCTCCACCTACATCACGCGACGGCGTCGAGTGCGGCGGTGGGCCACTGCCTCCATCGGCTCCCCGAGCGTCTGGTTGTGGCTGCCTCCTCCATGCCCCCCTGCATGGCTTCGAGCAAAGCGGCCTCCATCTCCTCCATGGCGCCGACCCCGCTCCTCCTCCTCGTCTCTTGACCACGCTGATGTCGAGCGCGGCAGTAGCGACGGCGTCGAGCATGGCAACTGCCGCCTCCTCCATGACCCCCTGCGCATCTGGCCACCTCCTTCGCAGTCCCATTGCAGTGGCTTCGAGTGGAAGCAGCCTTCTACGCCCTCGATCTGGCTGGACCACCGTGGATTCACTAGCTACATTGCCGGACTCGCCTCCTCCGCCAGCTACTTCGCCGGATCCAGCATCAAACGACCTAGGGGCGAGCTCGTCGACGGCCGCTGCCACCTCCACTCCTCGCCTCCCCCTCCTCTCTATCAGATTTGGTGGGCCTCCAGGTGGCCCGACCTGCTAAAAAGGCTAGGCTCATCGGGCTGGGCCGGCACAGAAATTGGCCCGATAGGCCATGCCGAGGCCTGTTGGCCAGGCACGATGGACTGGTGCGGCATGGCTCGGTGATCCGATGGGCCCTTCTATGTCATGCCCTATCGGGCCGTGCCTAGCACGGGCCCATGCCGTGCTGGGTCGGGCTGGCCCGTTGGCCATCTATGGTGCCCCATATACCTTCCCCATCCATGCTTTTTGGAAAAAAAGAAAAACTCATCTCCAAGGGTTTCCCATATCCCTTCCCCATCTTTCTGCACTTGGCAAACCGGCCTCCTCCGTGCATAAAAATACGCGGAGAGGAATCACGCGCATCGGCCCTTCCCCGTTGAAAGCTCTAGTTTGGTTTTAGTGAATTGATGAAACCCTAAGGGCTAACCTAGTTTATCAAGTGATCATGACATGATGATGGTGATGACATGGTGATGATCAAGTGCTTGGACTTGAAAAGAAGAAAGAGAAAAACAAAAGGCTCAAGGCAAAGGTATAAATGGTAGGAGCTATTTTGTTTTGGTGATCAAGACACTTAGAGAGTGTGATCACATTTAGGTTTGATAGCCGTACTATTAAGAGGGGTGAAACTCATATCGAAATGCGGTTATCAAAGTGCCACTAGATGCTCTAACTCATTGCATATGCATTTAGGATCTAGTGGAGTGCTAACACCCTTGAAAATGTTTGTGAAAATATGCTAACACATGTGCACAAGGTGATACACTTGGTGGTTGGCACATTTGAGCAAGGGATAGGAACTTCACCGGCGGAGTGTCCGCTTCGTAGTGTGCGGACAGTTCGACAGTGCCACCGGCGCCCTAGACAGAAAAGACGGAGGTCACTGTAAGTGACTGGACTGCTAGTCTCGGTTGGACCGGCACGTCCGGTCAGTGGTAGTAGAGGGCGCGCAGCGTCGGTCTCTGACCAGGACGCTGGGTCACAAACTGATTGGATGTTGGAAGGCTGCGTCTGGTCCTGCTGACGTGGCAACACACAATGTTGAAGGTGACTGACCAGACAGCGTCCGGTCATGAAAAGTGTCTCTGGATGCTTACTGGAAACGACTGGATGCTGGGGTTCAGCATCCGGTCACTTTGAGCTGCTGCGTCCGATTCATCACTTGACCGTTGAGATCGGGCGATCAACATTTGAAGAGAGGGGACACGTGGCACGCATCGCTGTGACCGGACGCTGAGGTCCAGCGTCCGATCGATATGACCAGAGTGTCCTAGTCACCCCGTGTTGTGCCCAGTGAAGGGGTACAACGGCTCTATTTCGTGGGGGCTTCTATTTAAGCCCCATAGCCAGCTCAAGCTCACTCTCTTGGCCATTTGCATTGACATAGCAACCTTGTGAGCTTAGCCAAAGCCCTCCCACTCATCTCCATCATCGATTCATCATCTTTGTGAGATTGGGAGAGAATCCAAGTGCATTGCTTGAGTGATTGCATCTAGAGGACACTTGGTGTTCGTGTTTCGCTGTGGGATTCGCTTGTTACTCTTGGTGGTTGCCTCCACCTAGATGGCTTGGAGTAGCGAGGATCATCGAGCGGAGGGTGGTGATTGTCTCCGGCCCCGAATCGTGGTGATTGTGAGGGGTTCTTGACCTTTCCCCGGTGGAGATCCAAAAGGTACTCTAGTGGATTGCTCGTGGCTTGTGTGATCCTCATCTTGTGTTGGTTGTGTGGCACCCTATTGCGGGTTTGGCAGTGTGATGCCAATTAGCTCGTGAACCTCCTAAGTGAGTGAATCGCCACAAGGAGGAGTAGCTTGCCGGCAAGCAAGTGAACCTCGGTAAAAAATCATTGTGTTCATCATTTGATTATCGAGGTGATTGGTCTTCATTGGTATTCATTCTTGTGATTGATTGGCTCCTTCTTCGACACGGCTGGTATAAACAAATTGCTCACTCTCTTTACATTACCGCAAACTAGTTGTCAAGCTCTTTAGTGTAGCTAGTTGTGAGAGCTTGTTAGTTTGGTTAGTGTGGCTCTTTAGTTAGCTTTTGAGAGCACACTAACTTAATGTAGTGTCGTAGCTATTGTGTGGATAGAAACTATATAAACTAGAATTGTGGTAGGTGGCTTGCATTTTTAGTAGGCTAGCGCAACACTTGCTTCGCCTCATAATTATCTAACTGGTTTGTTAAGTGTTGTTGTAGAAAATCTTAATAGGCTATTCACCCCCCTCTAGCCATTAGGACCTTTCACCCGTGCTGCCTCCTCTTTACCGCGCTCGACCACGACTCTTTCCCGCACGTCGTCCCCTTTGTGCCATCATCCACTGCTTCTCTACGGTGCTTTCCTAGGTCGCTAGGGTTCGTTGCTATTCGTTGCCTGCCGCCTACAGGCCATGGCCGCTACTTGGCCAATGGTAGCGGCAGCCATAGCTGGCCAGTAGCCGCGTCCTGCATGGGAAGGCCCTGGTTGCTAGCGCATGTGGCCTAGCAGAGGTCGTGGCTAGTTGCCCCTGCCTTCCTTTGAGTGGATGGCGATGGCCTAGCCATGGAAAGCTATGGGCATAGGAGTGTAGATCTTAATTTTATTTTTGTTCCTTCGTCGCTTGCTAGATTGTATATGTTGCTTGCCTATTGATATTGTTGCCTAAATGTATATGTTGCTTACCGGCTGCTGCTGAATGTTAATTGGCTGACGTGCATGCTACTGTACCTGCTGATGGGAAAGAGAAGATTGCTACTTCGGTGCTGGCCAGAAATTTGCTCCGCTGCTTGTCTGCTAGCTGATGGCGGCCGGCTGGGAGGTCCGGCGGCAAGGCTAGGAGGAACACCGGCGACCAGCAGGTTGTGGGCCTAGTCCTGGCTGCCACCGGCTGCTGCTCGGAGAAGAGCAGAGGCGTGCGGCGGCGACGTAGATGGGACCAGGGTCGTGACATCGCGACGGGGAAAAGAAAAACCTGTGAAGGATTAGTGCGTGGGTCCACAAATCTAATATTTTAGAAGTTAATTATGGGGTACTATTGGAGATGGTCTCTTTTTTTCCTCCCCATAATTATTTGGGAGTTGGCAAACACCATGTTTTGGGAAATAAAATATGCCAAACTCTTAGAGATGCTCTAAGGAGGAGAGAGATGAAGGGAAGGAAAGAGATAGGGTTAGGGTTTTACCCTCCCTATTTATATGGGCCACTGAGTGAATCTGAGCCATCCGTCGAGATGGACGGCCACGAGTGGCCAGGTCCTAGTAGGCGCGACCCCGGGCGCCGCTCGCCTAGGTTACACGCACGGGGCGCATCGTGTTATGCCGAGCGCATCAGCGTAGGTAGCGACTGGTTCTACCGCCTTTGTCGTAGCTCCTCACCATGCTCTCCGGGCACATACGAGGGCATCCGCTCGAGGGTCCAGAGGGGTGTGGGTCTATAGAGACTCCGCCACCACTGGCAGCTATCCTGGAGCGTCCGCCATAGCCCACTCATGGGACAGAGGGTGGCTGGGTGCCATGACATCGCCTGATGCTAGAGTCATCGCTCTCAACATCGTCATCCATGAGGTCATGAAAAGAGGCGAGAGCATAGCTCGCCATCCCCATGAATTTGGATGTGAGAGGGGGCAGCGCCAGCATCCTTCGGTGCCCTAGGGCGTACGCGTTCGTGGGGGACGCAATGCCGTAGGGGAATCGGTCACATGGCGATCACGACAGGGACAACGGGGTCTCTCTGGAGAATCAGCGAAAGACAGTAAATAGCGAGTAAATAACAAAGCGTACGTTACTCACAGTTGGGTTTGAGCCCTGCACAGGGCTCGGAGCGAAGCGTAGGCGCCTCATCGTTGAAGTCGCTAGGAGTCCCAGAGCCGATAGAGGACGCGCCTCCTCCGATGGGTGCCAGAACAAGTGCCTCCTCATCAAGGTGCAGCATGCCAAGCCGGTCGCCGATGAAGTCCAAGCTTCCGAAGAGGAAGGCCTAGGATGGCTCAAAGATAGGTGGAACCCACATCCCAATAGGTGGGAGTGCGGGAAACTCTAGTGAGCCAAAGCGAGTCGTATCGCTTGAGCCTGCCATGGCAAGATGGCAGAGAAAGTGGGCCATCCGATGACCAAAAGCGTAAACATACGGTGTCTTCCCCATGGACGGCGCCAACTATCGGTGCCGAAAGTGACCAACATGTAAATATTTGTAGTTTTACCGTACGTTGTGATTGGATGTGTCCTAGCACTCAATGACACAGGGTTTATACTGGTTCAGGCAACATGCCTACATCTAGTTTGAGTCAGTCGGTGACTTTATTCCTGAGCCCAGGTGCTCGAAGTTTGCTGTGGGGTTACAAATGAGAGGAGAGAAAATGGTGGTGCAAGAGGTCCGGTCAGACACCAGACCTAAAGGCCGAGAGTGATGGGAGCTCCTACGTGCGCTAAGTATTCAAGTGTGTGCTATATGTAGCTTTAGAGTGTCTAAAGCTCATAGAGGGTGAATCGATCATTGGGTGGTCGAATCGTTGGAGAGTCGTTGGAGTTGAGTCCTCGATCGATCATCGGGGAGTTGTCCACTGATCCTCTTCATTGGGAGAGAGCGCATCCCCTTTTATAGATGAAGGGGACGACCTTACAAGCAAGAGAGAGAGAGAGAGTACGTGTGCTACTAAGTCTTGTTGCCCACGCCATCAGGTACAAGATGATGGTAGGCGCCCACAATACTGTTTATGTCAGACGCATGTGGGAGGTTTTTACCGTATTCACCATGAATGGCAAATGATGGCACCCACAACACTGTTGATGCCTAGAGGCATGTGGGGGTTTTACTCGTGTTTGCCTGGTATGGGAATTGATGGTGCCCATAACACTATAGGGCAAAACATCGACGCCCACAACACTGCTTGGGTTCTGACATGCCTGGAAGGTTGCCTGGAAGGTTACAGGGCACCCTTCTGACATGTCCTGTCGGTACTGTCCTACAGGTGTATCGGGTATGGTCCTTGGTTTTGCGGTTGACTTGAGCGCCCTACCTTACTTGCTTTGTCCAATTCCTGGGTCCTCACCGAGCGGGCGTCCCCGGTCTGTTGGTCCTAGTCGGCTCCGACTACGCCAGTCGGAGAAGAGCTGTAAGCAGAGGTTCGGTGCATCCCCGGTTGGAGATGTGGGTTGGAGTCAGAAGCGAGTGACGTTCCTCTTGGCTAGGCCATTTGGTCAGAGAGGCGGGTCAGAGTCAGAAACGAGGCCTACTGGTTGGAGAGGCGGGTCAGAGTTGGAAGTGAGGCCTTCCGTTCAAAGAGGCGGGCCAGAGTCGGAAGCGAGCGTTGTTCCTCCTCAGCTAGGCCTTCCGGTCGGAGATTGGATCGCCCTCCTGGCCTGTTGTTAGGTATTTGGGCCAGCCCAGGAGTTGCGCAGTCGTTCGCAATGTCATCTGCTGGGCCGAGCTTTTGCTAGGGAAGTAGGTCCATGGGGGCCCCTGGTTTATGAACCCGACACCCAAACACCTTGTTGACCTTTACCAATAGAGCAAAACAAAGGGAAAGGTCAACATGAGTCCCACTTCATCATTGAGCCTGAAGCTCAGCCTGAGAAGCGCGTCGACATGGCTGCCTAGCGCGAGTGGTGGAAACGTCCAAATGGACGAAAGTGAGGACGACCTTCTTGAAAGTAACTTTGATATATTTGGGGACATGTAGTAATCCCCAAAATATCATGCTAGTTAAATGCGATGTCCACATGTACTAGTTTTATTTCAATAAAAGTTTGGCCATACATGCTCCTGAAGAGCATTTGTAACATGGTAGATGGTCCAAACCAGTCGTAATGTTTCCTAGGAATTATGTAATATTGTCTTTCTGATAATGTATGCTTTATGTTAAATTCCTGTTTCCTTTTATGGTATTTAATAGAGCCTGTGGGAACCCTATGGCTGAAGCAGAAATCTGTCTCGTAGACAGTGGCACCACCAATACTATACTAAGGGAAACCAGATATTTCTAAACATTGACAAAGAAAATGGAAATATTATGACCATTGCTAGAAGCAATGCTCATATTGTGGGCACCGGAAGTGCCACACTGGTTCTCCCTATTGGTACACAAATCTTTGTGAAGGATGCACTGTTGTATCCTGACTCAAAGCGCATGCTTTTGAGCTTCAAAGATATCCGTCCGAATGGTTTCCATGTAGAAACCGAGATCAAGCAAGGTACTGAATACCTGCTCATCACTAAATTCGACGGGTACAAAAAGCGAGTGGTGGAAAGGCTCCCTTCATCGCCATCGGGTTTGTACTACATGTACATAAAACCCACGGAAGAATATGTTGCGATGAAAACCATATTCAGATCACAGAGTCATTTCGAATATGGCATAACTGTTTGGGTCATCCTGGGTTGAGCATGATGAGAATAATCATCAACAATTCTGTTGGCCATGATGTCATATGCTTCCCTAATCCTGAAGATTTTATTTGCACCACATGTGCAAAGGGGAAGCTAATCACTAGACCATCCCTCCTGAAGATTATGGATGAGTCACCTTTGTTCCTGCAAAGGATACAAGGTGACATTTATGGACCTATTCAGCCCCTGTCGGACCCCTTTAGGTACTTTATGGTACTGATTGATGCATCTACCAGATGGAGCCATGTGGACCTGTTGTCCACTAGAAACCATGCTTTCTCCTAGCTCATTGCCCAAATAATCAGGCTAAAGGCAAGTTTCCCTGATAACCATATTTAGTCCATTCGGATGGATAATGCTGGTGAGTTCAGGTCAAAAGCTTTTGATGATTATTGCTTAGCCATGGGCATTAAGGTAGAGCATTCAGTACCACATGTCCACACACAAAATGGTTTAGCTGTTGCAGAATTGTAAGCTGCCAACCAGTTGTTGGGGCCATGCAGTGTTGCATGCTGCAGCACTAATTCAACTCAGGCCAACTGCATATCATGATACAACCCCCTTGCAGCTGGCGCATGGAAAAAACCAAGTATTTCCCATCTGATCATGTGAGTTTCCTTCATGGTCTACTAAATTAAAGTAACATTACATCCAAGCTATTTATGGTGGTTTCCCATGCCAATAATTTTGCAGGAGCAAATTCAGTTGAGGTGAAGCAGGAATTTCTCTACCAAGGAAATTTTTTTGTGCTTCAATTGCCGCTCTGGATTGTCAAACAACTTCAGGTCAGGCTCAATAGGTCCAGTCTTTTGATTGAAAAGTTTTGTGACTGCTTAACCCTCTCCTTCCTATATTTATATTCATGAGGATGCTCTGTTTGCCAGTATGTGTGAAGGTGTCAGGAGAGACAATTAGAAGTTTTCAAATCACAGTATAAATCTCATATGTTCATGGAATTTCGTCCTTCTGTTTTTCCTTCTCTGATTTGAAGTTTGTTGAATTGTTGTGAGCATAGCATGTGTAACTTAGAACAAATAAAGTGTGCAGTACTTGTAACTAATTGGTAAGGTTATACTTTCTTTATTGCAATTGAAAAAGAAAAAAAAATCTTGCATCATTTTTTTACCATTGGTTATGGCGTCCAGTTGGACTGGATTTCAATCTTCTCAGCCAATTTCCCTGAAGTATTCAATGTCCCTAAATTATTATAGCTGAAGTTTAGAACCATTTCTGACAATATCACTGTTTTTTACTCTTTAGACTGCAGGAGCTGGGGGATAATTTCATTGACTATTGCTTATTTCTGGCAACTGTACACGCTCTGGATCCTAGTGAAGCTTCATGAGGCTGTCCCAGGCAGGAGGTACAACAGATATGTGGAGCTTGCACAAGCTGCATTTGGTGAGACATTCTCTCAACTATTTTTTGCCAGTTCATGACAATTACTTCTGATTCCTAGATTCATGAATGGCACTGACATGTCTGCAATATACAAATGGTTATAAGCACTGTATGTCGCCACTGTCCAATTATTATCTCTGTCATATGGGCTGGAAAGAATCTATTGATTGTGTCTTGCTGTTTCCAAATAAGAGGTGGAGCGTGACAATTTAATGTTAGCTCTATTTAAGTTTATTGCCAACTAATTTTATTTTGTGTTGTTTTGTTTAGTTGAAAATTGCAGCAAGCAAGGAGGGAAGTGAGGGACATGGGAGCTACAGATTCTTGCAAGGTGCACATTCTTCTACTTTGTGGTGAGGGACATGGGAGCTAATGTATTGCCGAAACTACAAACTCTGTCTTGTTAGAAACTATATGAACTTATTTGCATATGTAAAGCACAAACTTGTGTGATGTTTGAACCTATTTGCACTATGTAATGTATCATATGATCTGGGTTCTATGCGAATGATGGTGCTGACTTTTATGTCTATGTTATATGACCTGTGCTAAGATTCATCACTGAATGAATATATAATGCATGACGGCTTCTTAACCATTGTTTACTACCCTATACATGACGCTTCTTATCGTCATAATAGCAAGCATTAATTAGGGTACTGCACTCGGCATTTGTGACGATCATGGTATTCAATGACCATTTGACTACTCTTTTTATGACATAATCAGGTGTTATAAAATGTGTACAATATATGACGACACAACAAAACTGTCACAAAAGGTCATCACATTTTGTGACGGTTTTCCATATTATAGTCACAAGGTACATTTTGTGATGGTCATTATATGACGACCTTCATGACAGTGGTTTTTCGTCATACCATTCATTTTGTGACAAATTTTGTACTTTCCATGACACTTTTAGTTTGTTATAAAAGCCCTAGATTTTTTGTAGTGGGTATATGTGCCAATACCACCACCTCACCGTACAGCAATGGGACCCCACCGGACGTTGGGGATATATGTTGGTTATGAGACTCCTATCCATAATCAAATATTTGGAGCCTATGATAGGGGATCTTCATACAGCTCGGTACGCTGATTGTGTCTTCGATGAAGACTATTTCTCAGCATTAGAGGGGGACAGACATCCAAAAGAATGCCAAGAAATTGAATGGAATACATTTGGGATGCAATCCTTAGACCCACACACCAGTGAATCTAAACTGGAAGTTCAGAGAATTATACATTTACAAAGTTTTGCAAATGAGCCGCCAGATGCCTTCACTGATCACAAAAGAGTGACAAGGTCGTATATACCTGCAGTAAATGCGCCGGAGAGAGTTCAGGTACCCCAAAAGGCTACCAACTCTACTGTCTCCCCTAATCCTAGGAAGAGGGGGAGGCCTCCGGGTGCTCGGGACAGGGTCCACGGAGACATCGGCAGAGGCGAGGACCTAAACCGCTTGCATCACTCAAGGAATCAGTTGAGAAAGCCCGACCTGAAGTCGAGAATGCCCCTAAAGTGGCAAATCAACCTGAAGTTGTGGAGGTCCCTGAAGGACACCATCCTGAAGATGGAAATCCCAATGCGTCGCGCGTGCACCATCGCATTAGAAGATTGGAACGCCCTAGCTCAATCGTTATGGGAAATCACGATGAGTGGGAAGATGATCATGAAGAGATCGCCACTAATTTTGTGGAGTTAGGAGAGTCATATAACAGAAAGACCACTGTTGTCGACATATATTTCACCTCAAAAATTGCTGACTCATTGGATCCGGATCCAGAACCAAAGTCCATGATAGAGTGCCAGAAGCGCTCAGATTGGGACAAATGGAAAGTAGCAATTGAGGCAGAGTTGCGCTCGCTTTACCAAAGAAAGGTTTTTGGGCCTACAGTCCCAACACCTCCAAAGGTTATCCCTATAGGATGCAAATGGGTCTTCCTCTAAAAGAGGAATGAACATGGCCAGGTGGTAAGATACAAAGCGAGACTAGTGGCACAAGGGTTCATGTAGATCGATTATGATGAGACTTACTCTCCTGTTATGAGTGGCATAACGTTTCGATATCTTATATCTATGGCAGCTAACTTGAATTTAAAAATGCAGTTGATGGATGTTGTGACCGCATACTTATATGGGTCACTTGATTCCGAAATCTATATGAGAGTCCCTAAAGGCCTCAAGATCCCTTGATTGAATCAAAACCGCAACATGTTCAGCGTCCACCTGCAAGCGGTCATTGTACGGGTTGAAACAATCCGGAAGGATGTGGTTCAACAGCTTGAGTAACTTTTTCCTGCAGAGAGGTTACACCAATAATGATGATTGTCCCTGCGTCTTCACAAAGAAATCCAATGATGGATTTTGCATCATCTCTGTCTATGTTGATGATTTGAACATCATCGGGACAGCAAGGGACATTGAGGAAGCGATGGCTTACCTCAAGGCAGAGTTTGAGATGAAAGACTTAGGTAAAACCAAGTTCTATTTGGGCCTACAGCTCGAACACCTCCCTGAAGGAGTCTTCGTACACCAATCCACCTACACTAAGAGGGCACTTGAAAAGTTCAATATGAGCAAGTGCCACCCTTTTAAAACCCCCATGGTGGTCCGATCCCTAGAAGCGGATAAGGACCCATTCAGAACCAAGGGTGATGATGAGGAAGTATTGGGACCCAAAGTTCCATACTTGAGCGCCATTGGAGCACTAATGTATCTTGCGAACTGCACATGGCCTGATATTGCGTTTGCAGTAAATTTGTTGGCAAGGTATAGTGCTGCCCCAACCAAGAGGCATTGGGTTGGCGTCAAGACCATCCTAAGGTACCTACAAGGTACCCAAGACCTTGGTCTATGGTTCCCGAAGAACCAAGCTCCAACCATGGTAGGATATGTGGATGCTGGCTATATGTCTGACCCACATAATGCCAGATCACAGACTAGTTTTGTTTTTCTCTGTGGTGGTGTAGCCGTTTCTTGGCGGTCTGTGAAGCAGACCCTGGTTGCCACATCAACCAACCACTCAGAGATAATTGCTCTGTACGAAGCTACGTGAGAATGTGTTTGGTTGCGACGAATGATTAATCACATCCAGAAGTCATGTGGTTTGAACGTCGCCGACACTCCCACCATTATCTATGAAGATAATGCGGCTTGTGTTGCACAGATGCATATGGGCTATGTTAAGAGCAATCTCACGAAACATATTGCTCCAAAATTCTTTTATCCCCATGAGCTCCAAAAGAGCGGGGAGATAAACATCCTGCAAGCAAGGTCATGTGAAAATCTTGCAGATCTGTTTACGAAATCTCTACCCGCCTCTAGCTTCCACAAGTGTGTCCATGGAATTGGCATGAGGCGACTTAGAGAGTTGCAGGGTTCAGGGGGAGACCAACCCCAAAGCCATAGCTCATGATCGTGATCCTGAGGATCACGAGTCGGTCTTGAAGACCTGACCCGACATCAACTGTTGTACTCTTTTTCCCTTGATAAGTTTTTCCCACTGGGTTTTCTCATGCAAGGTTTTTAATGAGGCAACAGGTGTAGCATAAGCGATGCATGTGATGTACTCATTTCTCCTGCCCTTTTTTCGACTGGGTTTTTTGGGGGAATTTTTAACGAGGCATACGCATAGCATAAATTTGGTCAAGGGGAGTGTTGTGATTCAAAGTCTACAAACAGTGTATGAAAGGAGACTTTGGGGGTGTTTGGTTTTTTAGTCGCTCCTAAAATTCATGTCACATCGAATGTTTAGATACTAATAAGGAGCATTAAATATAGATTAATTACAAAACTAATTACATAGATGGAGGCTAATTTGCGAGACGAATTTTTTAAGCCTAATTAATCCGTCATTAGCACATGTTTACTGTAGCACCACGTTGTCAAATCATGGACTAATTAGGCTTAAAAGATTCATCTTACAAATTAGTCGTAAGTTGTGCAATTAGTTTCATAATTAGTCTATATTTAATACCCTATGCATATGTCCCAGGAATTTTAGGAGGTCCTGTACAAACCAAACATGCCCTTTGAATGTTGTGATTCAAAGTCTACAAACAGTGTATGAAATGAGACTTTGAATGATGACCAAATTTAATGAGGAAGAAAGTAAAGCATTTCACATACTTTTTAGTTTATTTTTTCAGTCCGAATAATATTTTTCTCTCACAATAAATCAACCGAAACAATGTTTCGATTTGTTTTCTCAGCGAAGCGAACGGGGCCACTGTAGCTTGTATTTATCTAATAGGAGGTCACTTTCACCATTGTAAATGATCATCAGTAAGAAAGTGAAATACAGAAACAAGCTCCCTCTTCCTCCCGTCTCTCTGTGTTCTTGTGCCTGTGTTCTTGTGTGCCAGCAAACGAACTCGATTTCTAACATGGTCCACCAAACCATGCAGTCATTTCACAGTTTGTTACTACAACTGTTCTGCTAGTCTACACCAGTCACTAACACTACTAGTCTGCTAGAGGTTGCAGATTCTTCCCACCACGTGCGTGCAAAAATCCCTACGACTAATACCAGTAGTGCCAGCAAACGAACTCAACTACAACTTTTCTGCTAGTCTACACCAGTCACTAACACTACTACTAGTCTGCTAGAGGTTGCAGATTCTTCCCACCACGTGCGTGCAAAAATGCTACGACTAATACCAGTAGTGCTCGGTTGCGGAGGGAGTAACATAAGAGGGAGGCTAATAATATAGCTGACGGCTGGCTATATGAATCCTCTCAGCCCATCCATATATGGTCTACATGTCTTCTTCACAGAGTTTTTTTTTTGTTCTTATGTCCAAACCGGCTGTAAGCTTATATTTCACTTTCTCCTCTGTTTCCTTCTGTCTATCCTTCACCTCAGCATTTATGTAGCCCTTATTATACTTGCTTCGACGTAGGTACACTACTAACCTACTACCGTACTACGTACGTACTACACTGCGCTGTCTGCTGAAGCTACTTCTACTCTGCTAGCTGTGCTATATATACGAGTGGCCGGCCGCATTCGTAAACACAAACAAAGGTGGCAAAGCTAGCTAGCCGAGTTGCAGAGCAAAGTACAGTACATTGTTATTAGCAATGTCGATGCATTACTTAGCTGCTCTGTCGGTGACTCTGGGAGCTATCTTGCTTCTCCGTTGGGCCTTCAAATGGATGAACGGCGGCCGGACGGGTGAAGAAGGGATGCTGCTGCCGCCGGGGTCTAGGGGCCTGCCACTCCTCGGCGAGACGCTTGAGTTCTTCGCGGCGTCCCCGACCCTTGAACTAGTGCCCTTCTTCAAGCGACGGTTGGAGAGGTATATACTTCCTTCATCCCAAATTATAAATCATTCCGATAATCTTGGAGAGTCAAAATATCTCAAGCTTGACTAAATTTATATGATAAAATAATAATATTTATGATACCAACTAAGTATCATTAGGTTCTTCATTAATTATATTTTCATAGTATATTTATGTGATCTTATAAATCTTTATAATTCTCTCTATAATTTTGGTCAAACTTAAGATGCTTTAACTCTCTAAGATTCTTAGAATGACTTATAATTTGGGATGAAGGGAGTATATCTATTTGTGCGACTTAATTCTTTAATTTACAACCAAGTGTCATATATAGGCCCTTTGATTATGATTTTATATAAGTTACCGGACAGCATCAAAGTGCCGACGACATCCTTCATGCTTTATTTGACTTTGAGTTGCAGGTTCGGCCCCATCTTCCGCACGAACATAGTTGGCGAGGACCTGATCGTGTCGCTGGACCCGGAGCTGAACGCGCGCGTGCTGCAGCAGGAGGAGCGCGGCTTCCAGATCTGGTACCCCTCCTCTTTCATGCGCATCTTGGGCGCTAACAACATGGTCTCCATGCTCGGCCCGCTCCACCGCCACATTAGGAACCTCGTGCTCCGCCTCTTTGGGCCCGAGGCCCTCCGCCTGGTCCTGCTCCATGACGTGCAGCAGACCGCGCGCGACGAGCTCCGCTCATGGCTCGACCGGCCGGACGTCGAGGTCAGGACGGCCACCTCCAGGGTAAGCTCTATAAGCTGCATGCTATTTACTAGTCGACTAAGGCAAGTCTCAGTGGATAGTTTCATGGTGTTCGTTTCCAAGACTGTCATATTATATAAAATAAAATAAAACTTGAATAAACATCTACTCTCGATGGAGAGTTTCGTTTTATGGTTTCATAGTACGGCGGCCGTATTTGTTTTCTCGGGCGCGCGCGCATGCATGCATGCACTGCGACTGCCTGTGTCGTTTATGCCTTTGCATCGATCGATCTCACGATCTGTGCGTGCAGATGATATTTGGCGTCACGGCAAAGAAGCTGATCAGCCACGACGACGTGGCATCAGGAGGAAGCCTGTGGAAATGCTTCGACGCCTGGACCAAGGGGCTGATGTCATTCCCGATCTGTGTTCCTGGAACAGCCTTCTACAAATGCATGCAGGTATACATGCATGTTTGGTAATAAGCAACGTGACTTGACACCATTTGATCGAGAGTTTAATTAATCTCCAACAATAATATATAATAATATATCCACAGGGACGCAAGAACGTTATGAAGGTACTCAAGCAGCAGCTCGATGAGCGCAGGAACGCAGCCGAGCGCAAGACCGTGGATTTCTTCGATATTGTGATCGATGAGCTCAACAAGCCAAACTCTATAATGAACGAGAACATCGCGTTGAACTTGTTGTTCTTGCTCCTCTTTGCAAGCCACGAAACGACGTCGATGGCACTGACCGTGATACTCAAGTTTCTGACAGACAATCCAAAGGCCTTGCAAGAATTGACCGTAAGTAAACGCTTTGTCGCCACAACTCTTTTATGTAGGTTAAAGCTGTGCCTTGATTTTTGTATTTGATGTGAGATGTTTTTAGGACGAGCATGAAAAAATCGTGGAAAGAAGGGTGGATCCAGACTCTGACATCACCTGGGAGGAGTATAAGTCTATGAAATTCACATCTCATGTATGTGCTATATATAAAATTGTAAAAAACAAACAAAACCTCTCAACTATATCTCTGGTCCATGGAATAATCCAATCCAACGCGGTTGTTTGGCACCTAATTAATATACTTTCTACATCACATATAGGTTATACATGAATCTCTTAGGCTAGCAAACATTGCTCCGGTGGTGTTCAGACAAGCAAACCAGGACGTACACATAAAGGGTATGTACATGCATTTGCTTTCCACCATGTGCAGTGAAAAAATTTCTGCTAGGGTATGGTATTCCTAGGAGGAATAGATCAGTGCATATATCCTCACTTCGAACTTATGCATCCAGGGTACACTATCCCAGAAGGATCAAAGATCATGATCTGTCCATCTGCAGCTCACCTGAATTCAAAGGTTTACGAGGACCCCTTGGCGTTCAATCCATGGAGATGGAAGGTATGTGAAACTCATATTTAGAAACAGACCTAAATAGATTCAAAGTTTCATGACCTAAACTGTGTTCTCAGTGCAAAGTGCTGTTTTGATGACATATATGTTTACATGATACAGGATACTCCTGAACCAGTTGGTGGCTCTAAGGATTTTATGGCCTTTGGGGGTGGTTTACGGTTATGTGTTGGTGCTGATTTTGCCAAGCTACAAATGGCTATGTTCCTCCACTGCTTGGTCACCAATTACAGGTAAAAGAATTTGAATATACATACCTGGAGCATACAGATGATGACATAAGAAAGTCTCAAACTGTATAACGATGCTAATAATACCATATGTTTTCTTGAATATAGATGGAAAGCCCTCAGCAAAGGGACGATGAAGCTTTATCCCGGGCTGCGATTTCCAGACGGCTTTCACATCCAGCTTCTTATGAAAACATGAAATATTGCTAGAAAAGACTAGCACGTGGTATTAAAAGTATGCTCTTATAGCTATGATCATATAATTAAAGACCATTGAATATAAGTTTAGGTTAGTGTATAATATAAGATATAAAAATAAATGAATGTACTAATAAACCTCATTAAAGAAAGCAAAATAGATTAAAACTCTTCAAGACCATCAGCCTATTGTGAGCTGTTCAAAGCATGAACTATACGTTACAATGTTGAAGCTGTCACTGCCAAATACGAAGGTGGGAGTAGGGAAAAAGTTTAAAAATTAGAAAAATAGTGTTGTATGATTTTCCATATTTTCCAAGATGTACACCTTTATACTACTGAATGTTGTAATGTAATGTGTGTAATTGTTTGCGCTTATATATGATAACTAAAAGTTTAGCTAAGGTTTGGTGAATTGTAATTTTCCATTTTCCAAATAATTTGAACCTCCAATTGAATAGTAGAACTTTGTCTCCATTAAAATCCTGGCTTTGAATCAAACCATTTGGTTATCCTTTCTTTGTAGATACTATCTTGTGATATGCTTTCAATCTCATTTCCTCCACCTCCCAAATCTAAATCCTTCTTTTCACTCGTGGGCCAACAAAATTTAATTTCATCTCTCCGGTAGCCCAATAAAGCTTATATTCTAGCTCCACTTGTCAGGTCAGCACCTCCAGGTTGGCGCCTAGGAGGCCCAGCAGAGGGTGTGACGATGGGGACTCGTTGTCCTCCGACAAAGTCTCCTCGTAGATGTGGAGTTCGTCGTTGTGGTCAGCGGCGTAGTCCAGGCTCCCGAAGCTGAGAGCCTGGCCGGGGTCGAAGGATCCACTGGCAGAGATGATCTCGCCGGAGAAGCGTACGCTGCCTTCGTGGGCAGTGCCTCCAGCTCTGACGGCGGAGTTAGTGGCTTCTAGCCACCGCAACAAGTATCACACACGACGCGCTCCTCTACCTTGTGCGCGCAACTGTCGTGGGTTCGTAACCATGGCAAGCATCATGTTGTTCATTGAAGGTTGGTGTGTGGATCTTTGGTGGCTCGGACACTCAAAACACTCAGAGACACAGACGATTTTATTTTGGTTTGGGCTTCTAAGCCCTATGTCCAGCAGTATGCATGGTGTTCTTCGTGTTAGGAATGGCCAATCGAGGGTTCTTACAGTGGAGAATTGATAGAGAGTTTGGAAGGGGATCGCACGGTGCTATCTTGAGGTTTGGTTGATCACTTGGGCGATCTTCCTATCTGTCTATGGCCTGATGGCTCGATTTGATCAGGTTGTCTATGTTTCCATTGGTCCCTTCTATAGAAGCCCATGCCTCCCTTATATACCGAGGTGGGCATGGGATACAAATCGGGAGTTTTCTCTAGGGTTTGGTGGTTCTGGTTCCATCGCCTAGGTAGCCCTAGGCATAATGACCGAAGACTGAACCGAACTTACAAGATCGAGACTGAAGTTTTCGGTCACTAGTTCAGTCCTGAGTCCATACTACCTGAACTTTTTACGGTTTAGTTCGGTTATATGCCTCGGGTAACCAATGCAAACTAACCGAATTAACTGAATATCTAGATTTTGTTGACATAATATGTACTTTAGATTATTAATAGTGATATAATGTTTATTCTAATGGGTTTATATCAACCATCACTCTTATCACTTTGTTTAATATATATGTTGTATTGTTATTTTTGCATTAAATAGAAAAATATTGCTAAAATTTGCTACAAATTATACTATTTAGTAGATGTTTTGTCTAGCCTAGTTAGTTCGGTCATGACCGAATCGAACTGAACTAACCGAGACCGAACTTGCTCGGTCCTGAGTTTTGAAACAAACGATCGTCTCTATTTTTAGATGACCGAACTTTCAAAATAATCGAAGAACCGATCGGTACGGTTTGGACAGACCGAACGCCCAAGCCTACGCCTTGGCACCGTTCGCGCCCTTCTTTGTCATGTAGGAGGGGCGACAATATTGCAATCACTCCCTAACGTCGTTGCCATAGTCTGGCTATTGACCGTCAGGGTTCTGTCTGCTACCATGGAGCCTTCATCGGGTGAGCCTTCTCAAGGCTTCTTTGATACGTAAGGATTCTCCCCATGCCTTGAGGAGCTAATGAGCGGGCCTAGAGCCTAGCGCTCCATGGGCTTGGGGAGATCTTTGTCCTAATGCGTCATGCCCTGAGCATGGCCTTGCTGAGGGAGTAACCGATAGTGCCTCATGGATGTGGTACGGGGTGGCGATGTAGTGCTTCTATGCCTCTCAGGCTCTGGGCGCCTGATAGATTTGGGAGCTGGCTTCTAGTCTCGATGTAGGATGCTTGTTGGCCCCGAGCCAAGGATAGGACGGGTGCTCGGGCTGAAGCTAGGTCGGGGCTCTCGTTCGATCGGGAATCCCCTCGTTGTGGCTGAGTGAAAGCCTGTTGGTATTTATTAATGCACACAGATAAATCCGCAAGCGCACGGATACCACTGTAGCTTTCACCCGGAAGTATTTCAAGTATCGTATCCATAGGGAAACATGTCTTAACCCGGAGTAGCAACAAGACTTAAAATAATAGGAGTATAAAGTAGATCACTAAGGTCTTCTAGTTCTAACTTTGGTAAGCTATGTCTTCTATTATTCAATTCTAGGGATATTACTAAGGGAAACACAGGCAGAGTATGTTTCCTATAGTAACTAAATCATGCTTGGCCTATAAACGGGAGGTGGACTACAGTGGATTCAACGAGGCTATAAAAGTCATCCTCACGAGCTACTACTGATCTAGAATGTAGGGTACATCTACGAGTACCCGAGTCTAAGCACCACGCTTACACTACGAATACTACTTTAACCCAAGAATGACAAGGATTAAAGTACTCAAAGAGACACAAACCTGAAGAACAATATAAACACGTTACTTACTTGAATTAGATGTTGATCACCAGAGAAATCTCAGAAGCAAGCTCATGAAGAACTTGATTCTACCAGGGTACAAGCCATAGAGAGAGCACCGATAGGCTGGTACTTCCTCCAAACTCTTCCCTCATACTCTACCTCTCTATTTCTAATACAAGACTAGATCCTATGAAGGACTAATCTTATCTTGATAGCTGGATCTGATCCTGATGAGGAGGATATGAATTAGGGTTTCTTGATGGCTCTCCTAGAGGGGGTACATGGGTGTATATATAGGGGGTAGCATCAATTCTGGACCCTCAGATCAAACTGACTTAAAAGAACAGCGTAGATATGATCCAGGAGGCAGTGGGAAACCAACATAGAAAGGAGAGATCGACATGTGGGCCCCATAGGCCGGCCGGCCTAGTGGTGGGGCCACCTAGCCTGTCTCAGTAACAGGTGGGCCCCGTCTTCGGTGGAGAGCCTTCTGGGGTCTTCTAGAATTGTAGGATCTCTGGTATGCCTAGAGGGGGTGAATAGGCCTGTAAAAATTCAACTTAAACCGAAATCAAATTCACCCACGGCATAGCCGCTTTGAGAGCGCGACACTGTCATACCTGCAGGAAAGATTTATTCACAATTCAAAATCTACCCAACAAAATTTAGATAGGGTAAATTTTTTAGCTTCCTGCATGGTGGTAGATCACAGATCGACAACTGAAAGTGGTGGGAACACCACACACAAGTAGATCGGCCTCAATCCTAGAAATCACCTCAATAACAACAAGAACACAAGTGTAGCAACACAAGCACAAGATGACATAGGGATTTATCCCATGGTTCCGCTTGCCACCAAGGCTTGCCTAGGTCCATGTTGTTGAGGTATACCACTAAAGCTTAGGGATTTGCAACCCTACCTTGTTCTCAAGTCAAGAGAGTGAACTCTTGAGATGAGAGGTGATTTTACTTGCTGCATGAGGTGGTTACAAACCTCCTAGGGCTGCCACACAAGTTGGCAAGCTCAACGGGCGACACTCTAGTTGGCTACGAGCCAAGCTCCAAGAGTAACAAACACAACCACCGGCTAACACGTGAACCAAGTGCTCTTTAGAGTTTAGGAATCAATGGAGCTGCTCTCTATTTGAGTTATGGACCCTCTTCCCTCAAGGATTGATGGGGAAATCAATGGATTTGCTTGGGGGCTTGAGGTCAACAATGGAGTGAGAGAGAGAGCTCCTGCTCTGTTTTAGCATGCTGAAGTGAGCAAGAAAAGAGATGGTTCATTTATTACCATTGGAGAGAAAGGGGAAAGCTATATATACCCCCAGCGCCCAATAGTCACTTAAATCACAGATAGCCATTGGGGAGAAAAAAAGGAAAGGTATATATACCTCCAGCCCTCAATGAACACTGCACCCATTAGGTCGGGCAAGACGAGGCCACGACCAAAGGATCGGGCGAGCTAGAGCCCATGACCTTGGGGTCGGGCGACATGGAGCCCACGACCAAAGGGTCAGGCGAGCCAGAGCCCGTGACCTTGGGGTCGGGCGAGCCGGAGCCCATGACCTTGGGGTCGGGCGACTCGGAGCTTGCACCCAAGGGTTCGGGCGAGACAGAGCTCACAACCAAAGGGTCGAGAGACATGGAGCCCGCGAACTTGGGGTCGGGCGAGTCGGAGCTCACACCCCACAAGACAGCAAGGGTAATAGTGAAGTGTAGGTTGTCTTGGCTGTGAATCTGAGGATGCTGGTGGTTGTTTGAGCACTTGGTAGCACATGTTAGCTTAAGCATTGTATCCCCCTTTATAGTACAACTTTTCTTATACTCAAATTCAAAATATAAAAGAATTTAAAACCTCCTTTAAGTTTGAAGCCATCTACATTTATAATTGGGGGCTCCTCCGATTCGTGTAGCATCATCGAATATAAATTATCTGCTTGTCTTCTCGATAAATCTCTTTAGTTCTCTAATTGCGTAGTCATTATCACCAAAACCCACAATTAGGGCTTGATTGCACTTTCAATCTCCCCCTTTTTGATGATTGATGACAACCCAATTAGAGCTTATAAAAGATATAAAATAAATACTGAGATTTTTGAGCCATGGGTGTAGAGCCTCCCCCTAAGTATGTGAATAGAGAATTGAATTCTCAAATTGGCATAAGATGCCAAGATTCATATTTTAGTGAAAGTGATGGGGCTTCCCCTACATCCATGCTCCTGTGGGGTGCTGCATACTATGTCAAGAAAATATAAACATGATACATATGACAAATCATGCACACATGTGCTTGCTGCTGTAGCTAAGTGTGGCATTGCCGCACCTGACTGTATGAGCAAGACAGAGTCAAGCAACACACAGCTAGCTTAGATAAGAAACAGATATACAACTTAGCACAATAAGATGACTTCTAATCCACACGAATGATACATGTCCATATCTGATACACAAAGAGTCAAATAGTAGCATTATTTCACAATATAGAGTTTTGAGCGACTCTCAAACTTTCCACCTAGCGAAGACTAACACTCATCAAATAGGACCATGACGTTGAAAAGTTGGTTGACCCCTCTAATTTTCTCCCCCTTTGGCATAAAGCACCAAAAAGAGAAGAAAAGAAGAAAGATCAACATCTACTCATCATCTCCTTGGATCTCCGTCCAATCAATATCATCACCTCCTACAGCAGTCCCGACACCACCATTACCATC
Source organism: Miscanthus floridulus (assembly GCF_019320115.1). Lineage (NCBI taxonomy): Eukaryota > Viridiplantae > Streptophyta > Magnoliopsida > Poales > Poaceae > Miscanthus > Miscanthus floridulus. The sequence continues at coordinate 72,130 of NW_027096288.1, forward strand.
ATCATTGTCGGAGTCAATACGTGCACGACCATGACGGTGAGTAGTGGCAGTGTAGCGAGTGGAACGAGTGGAACGCCTCAGCTCCTATCTCTGACGGTATCCCTCCAGGGTCTCATCCCAATCTACTGCTCATCCCTGCTCCTCCTCATCATCATCATCATCCTCACCATCTGAATCTGTGTCGGAGAGACTTGGAAGGTCATACTGTGGAGGAGGTGGTATAGGAGGAAGTGGTGGAAGGTCCTGTCCACACTGCTGACGCTGCTCAAGCTGTGTCTCATATGCTCTGTCAGCTACATAGGTGCACTTGTCGATGATTGCCTTCAACCACTTACCAAACTTCTTCATCTTGCCTCCACTTCGAGACCTGGAGCGGAAAGATTTAGGAATATCTACATGAGCATGAGATCTCTCCGCTCCCTAAGTAGCTGCAGCAGGCTGGGTCTTCTCAATTTTGTAGATGGTGTGCATCCCATCCTTCAGAAAATAAAATTCAGTGGCCCTCTCAATCATGAACATGAGGTAAGGGGCATAGGGTAGACGCCTCCTCCCATCCTCCACTACAAATCTCAACTCAGTCCACATGAATCTAGGGACATTGAACCTGTCCCCACCTGGAGCAAATCTAGCCAACACATTTCTCACATAGCCATTAATATCTGAGGCTGCTCCATCCTTTGGGTTGATGGTGTTTCTGATGAGGTTGTTGAGGATGTAATAGAAGCTATGTAGACCACTCCTATTGCCATCTGCAATCCTTCTATCTCTCCACATGTAACTGATGTCATAGATCTCAGCTCGAGGCTCATCATGAATGTAAGTGTAACCTCTGTGCTCCTCTCCGAAGCCAAGAATTCAACTGTAAGTGATAAAGTCGACTCGGTAGTGCCAACCATCAGCCATCCAGTGAATCTCATCAAAGGTTTGGTCATAGAAGTATGTGGCATGAAACTATGCTAGGACCTCCACATTCCAGTTATACAGGAAACCAATGATGTCTGAAAGCTAGAAACTGTCACAAATTTTGATTACCTTGTCAAACTCAGGCTTCTCCTTCTCCTGCATCTCATCCCAATCAATATACTACATCTTGATGATCTTGGTTTTCTTGGTTGCAAGAATGGTAGTGGCATAAAAGTTGGAATGAAACTCATTCCAAAATCTATAATCAATGCCCAAATCCTTGCGCACTGCATAGGGATTGATCCTCCTTGCCTCTTCCACCAGCTTCCAACTCTTGAAATAGTTGACAACTGCATGCTGACGGGAGTCATCTGGAGGTCTCATGATGACCTCACCCTCAAAATCTCATGTGTTTGCCATCAAACTCAGAGAGATACAGTGGGGTGTCAGGAATGGCATCAGTGGTACAACCTGTCATCTCTAGCCTCTTCTCATCTTCAATGTATTGCTCGCGCCTCCCCCTGTCACCAAGTCCCCTTGGAGCTGCACTGCTGCCTGCTACTGTTGACCTCCCTCGACCACGGCGAGCTGGATCCTTGTCTCTTTGCTCATTCATCTTCCTTTTCTCCTTCGGTCATAATCTCCATGCTCCATCTTCTTAAATGAGGAATGGAGAGGAGAGGGAAGAAACTACTTGGCCAGGGGCAAGAGCAGCTATCGGTGACATTGAGAGAGGGCTGACAGCTGCTGCGGCACTATCGGAGACCGGCAACGCGCAGCCAAGAAGACGGCGATGGTGACGGCATCGGGGGAGAGAGAGGGAAAGAAGTTACTACGGATCTGAGGATAAGAGGAAGAATAAATGGACCCCGTAGTAAAACTGTTTGGGTTGAATCTCAATTGAGATTCCAAGTGCGGCACTGTCGCATGCCTAGCCCGACACTGCTGCAGAGCGGCACTGCCGCACAGCAGGCGCGGCACTGCCGTACTCCCCAAAATAGTGGAAGTTAGCTATAATCTATATGACTCTCTCTGTATAAGATATGGACACATATCTCAAGCACATTATGATCAGCAACAAATAATTAATACAAACAAGGATCATAATGCACTTGTTTCTTATGATAAAATACTTTAAGCACAATATTTGAACTTTTGCGATTCATTTCTCCTATCCATGCTAATTCATCAATCAAGGTGTGTTATAGTTCAAACCACGTTACGAGAATCAAGAATATTTAGCTCACTACGCAAAGCACAAAACCTTGACTCGTTGAGGGGCTTTGTGAAGATATCGGCTAGTTGCTTTTCGGTGCTCACATGTCGAATTTTGATATCTCCTTTGGTTTCATGGTCTCTCAAGAAATGATGATGGATGTCTATGTGCTTGGTTCTAGAGTGGCTTACGGGATTGTTTACAAGCTTAATGACACCCATTGTCACATAATAATGAGATTTTGGTAAAATGACATCCGAAATCATGAAGAGTTTGCCTCATCCAAAGTAGTTGGACACAACATGCACCGGCCGCAACGTACTCAGCCTCTGCAGTGGAAAGGGCTACACAATTTTTCTTTTTAGAACTCCAAGACACTAGGGATCGTCCAACGAATTGACATGTCCCCGAAATACTTTTTCGATCTACTTTGCAACCGACGTAATCGGAATCCAAATACCCAAGTAAATCAAACTTAGAGCCTTGAAGATTTGATGGGGGTATTAGTCAAGCCAAACATGACTGAGTACAGAAGAAGACTACTCTTTACCGTTTGCAAACTGACAGGCATCTTAACTAATTCTGCAATTGTCATTTAATTTTGCCTTCACTTTCTGAACTTCCACGCAGCATGACTGAGCACACCACAAAACAAGTCCTCGATCCTGTACTTATTGCCATCATAGAGTGGCACTTTCCAATTGCATACAACAACTTTTATGATACCCGGTTACATATACAAAATCCTGTATTTTGAAATATTTATTAGTGGTGTTAGTACTTATTTGATTAGGTGTACGTCATCCGGGACAACGATTATTGATGTTGGAATTTAGACTATTCAATTGCTAATTCTATCAAGGGTGACTGGATCAGATAGAGTTGTACTATCTCCACATATCAAAAAAATAGGTTAATGAATATGTTCTTAATAAAAATTTGTGGAAAAAGGGAGGAGTTTGAATAGGATTGGCACCTTTTAAATTTAATAATGGTAGGATATTTTTAAAAGGAATTAAATACTATTTATACCCATACCATTATTTTCATATGTATATGTTGTGTTGACTAAATATGATGCAATAAGTCTCAATGACTTAGGATACCCAAAAGTCCAAATCCCTTATATTCAAAATTGAGGGAGTAGAGACTATGCAAGCAATATATTTTAAATATCCTCATCTAAATTACATCTATAATTTGTGTTTCTTTTCTTTATTATTAAATGAACCAATAATTAATATTTAAAACCTTATCCTATTTTGCATTTGAATAAGGTCAATTATATCTATACGGTATATACGAATAGACTCATAGAAAATCAGATAGTTTTCCATTCATTCATTCAGTATGAGTTCTCATAACACGTTCATGTCGCACGTGCATATCCACTAGTTGACATAAATACAATTAACAAATAACATTTCTTTCTATAGTCAAGCAATGACAATCAACAATTTATAATTCTTCCTATATAGTTAGAGCATCTCCAAGAGTTTCCAAAACTACTCGCAATCTTGGATAGAGAGAGAGATAGATCATTCCCCATTTTCAAGTTCGAGGCCGATCGGACAGACCTTTTGCTTGGCCTCATATGTTGTCTCTGGTAACTCATTAGGGCTTGTTAGCAGTTTCTTCCGTATGCATAACAAGTATTCGAAGCCCTTATAAAACAAAACATGAGTACATTTTATCTCTAATACAATGAGGTTAGCTTTAAATTGCTCTTGCAACCCATAAACAACGGTATTTATGTATGCCTCCTTATTTTCTCCAACTTTTCCAACTGTTTTGGACTAAGGATTCCTAGCTCTGCATCACGCGACATCTTTGAAATGACATCTTTCACAGTGTCAGGTTATTTAGCTCGAGCAATACCTAGCAACTAATCCACGTAAGATGAATCAGATGGTAGCACACGGGACATAAGGATTTATACTGGTTTAGGGCGCGGGGCGCACTAAACCCTACTCTAGTGGTGCTGCTGTTCTTGTATTTGTATGCTCTGTACAGGGGTTGTTGCTCCTATCTACATAGTAGATGGGATGGAAAAAGGTGGAATGAGATGATGCCGATCGCGAGGTCCCTACCCCGTTTATATAGGCAGAGGGGGTATGGTTACAATGAGGGCGATCGGCCTAACAGATTGGTTTTCTAGTTTGTTACAAGATCTACTAGATAGAATCGGCTTCTAGATAATTCTTGCTATGACTTCTCCTCCAAGCTGGTGGATTCGCCTAGCCTTTGTGGGCTTCAACCATCGTCGTCTCTGGCCCGATAAGTAGACGTGGTCGAATATACGGGCGGTGCGGGTACCCCTTGCTCATATATCTAACAGTAGCCCCCATAGGACTTATTGACAAGCTAGTCGAATAGCTCCATCCTCGGGTGCTATGAACCCCTATAACTCTCAGCACTATGAGTGCCGACGAGCTCTTCTCGGGTGTCGAGGTCTTGAGCAGCAGGATTTGGTGTCCTCGAGTGTCGAGGACTCATCGACACTCTACTCGGTGTGCAGAGGCCACTTCTCGGGTGCCGAGAAGTTTGTTCGGGTGGTAGCACCGCGTACATAGGAACTTGGTTCTTGGAATGTTTGAATGTCTGTACAAGCTTTAGTTGACGCACATCATTGAGTCCTGTTTGAAGAAAGGATTCATAGGATAGGGTAGTCTGAGCTGCCTTGTTCCCTTCACCCATACTACTGCACTCGTCTCCTGCCTGGGTCGTCGTGCTAGTAGCCTGGAGGACGAGAATTCAGGTGGAGTTAATAATTACTTGACTAGCTCGAGATGACCTGTTGAAGGCATATTCAAGCAGTCATTGATGATGATGTAAGCGGAGGCAGTGTGCCACCATAGATGGATGTGGCATGATCGACTCGAGGTAGTATCCAAAGGTCGTTGCCGATGATGTAGGTACAGGCAGTGTGACATTGTAGATAGAGGTGGCATGATTGGCTCGAGGTAGCCCCCGAGGGAGTACCCATTGGTCATTGTCGATGATGTAGGCGGAGGCAGTGTGCCACCGTAGATGGAGGTGGCATGATCGACTCGAGGTAGCCCCTGAGGGAGTACCCGATTATCATTGCCGACGATGTAGGTGGAGGCAGTGTCCCACCATATATAGAGGTGGTGTGACTGGTTCGAGGTAGCCCTCGAGGGAGTACCTGAGGGTCATTGCCGATGATGTAGGCGGAGGCATTGTGCCACCGTAGATAGATGTGGCATTACTGGCTTGAGGTAGCCACAGAGGGAGTACCCTATTTGTCGTTGCTGACGATGTAAGCAGAGGCAGCGTGCCACCATAGATAGATGTGGCAAGATCAGCTTGAGGTAGCCCTCGAGGAGTACCCGAGGGTCATTGTCGATGATGTAGGCAGAGGCAGTGTGCCACCATAGATAGATGTGGCGTGACTGGCTTGAGGTAGACCCCGAGGGAGTACCCAATGGTCGTTGCTGATAATGTAAGCGAAGGCAGCGTGCCACCGTAGATAGATGTGGCATCATTGGTTCGAGGTAGCCCCCAAGGAGTACCCGAGGGTCGATGATGTAGGCGGAGGTAGTGTGCCACCGTAGATAGATGTGGCATGATTGGCTCGAGGTAGTCCCCGAGGGCATACTTGATGGTTGTTGCCAATGATGTAAGTGGAGGCAATGGGTCGACGCAGCTGGACGCAGTACGACAATGTAGCCTGAGGCGGTGTGATCGGCTCGGGGTAGCCTTCGAGGGCGTACCCAAGGGTTGTTGCCGACGGAGTGCCCGGAGGCGCCGTGTCAACGTGGCTAGACGTAGTACGATGACATAGCCTTTATTATTGCACATCTACAAGAAAATTATCAGTAAAGAATATCTTATATAAAATATGTAATTATTACCTATTTTCCCGATTTGCTTAGGTATTTGACGATTTTCGTTCAGTCGAACCGGCCTTGTATTTTTTTGGGCCCCCTTCCTGACCCGATGGGTAGTCAGTATAACTACGGGTTATGCAGGTGATCCGATCTGAAATTTTACTTCAACCAAGTGCGGTCGTTCATGGCTCCTGAAGCCAGTGATCCCGAATGCTCAATGATCACTTGGGCGAATGGCGAACATATAAACCTCTAGGGTTGTAGCGTATGCTATTCTTTCGAGTCAATAACGGGTAGAACAGGTGAATGTCCGCTATCCAAAAGTGGCTGGACAAAGCCTGACTAGCTGGGGCACGTCATGAAACTCTTTTTCCAGATTCCAGGAGCTCATACTTTGTTTACAGTCATGGGCTGACCAGTTTTCTAGTTTCTCACGAAGGAGCACACATCCGCTGAAATAAGGTACTTCGAGCCCATTCGAACATTTGAGAGATTTACATAGCCTCGAGGCCAGAGGTTTTAGGATCAGCTAGCTACCCTCCCGAACATCCCCTCACTCTAGAATGGCAGGGTTCGGCTTTCGCGGTTCTAGGCCGGAACCATCGACTATGCCTGCCACTTTTTGTGGGCTACGCTGGGCTTTGGTGGGGCCCAAATGTTGGTCCACCCGGTTTCACCAGCAAGGTTTGGACCACTCGGTGGTCATTATCGAGTCGACTTAATGACAAGCTAGTAGGTAGCTCAGCTCTTGGGTGTAGTATGTAACACCCCAGGTGTTTGTCACCAGTTAAGTAATGGGTTTAAGCTCAAACATGACATGTTAAGTGGTGATGAAGGTGTTAAGATCAAACCTACAAGAGTGAGCTCCAACTAAAACTTGGGCGACACACATTGCTTGCATATTGGCCCTTTTCGGATATATACCTAAGTAATGTTGAAGGTGCTTCTTTCATGTGCCTCACATCAATTTCCACCCACATGGATGATTGTAAAAGTTTCATGAAGTTTGGAATCAAGAAGTCACATGAAATGACCAATTATGCCCTTGCCTAAATTACTTTATTAGGTGAATGAGAACATGTAATGAAAAACAAACATTGTAACCTTGCTCAAACAACTCTACTTACATTCATGAACAAAAGTTATGAAGGGTTCATGTTGAGCAAGTGGCCAGAAAATGCTCCAATAGATCAAAAAGGCTAATTTAAGCTTTATCGTGATGCTACTTTGACTTGGTTTGAACTATAGCTTAGAAGGTTTGCATGGCAGTGGAACCTAACAAAAGTTGAAGTTTGAGTGGAGTAGAACTAACTTTGTTTTTAGACCAAGAGCTAGATCGGCTTGTAAGCAAGTCAAACCGAGCCCTCAAGTTGGAATCCATAACTGTTTTGGGAGCTTGAAATTTGGCTGTCTGGGATGACTGAATTCGTGATTTTAGTTTTCGTGTACCCCTCTTTGGAGCCTTGTATCTCTCCCATCAGGCCAAATTAGACTTTGATCGTTTAAACAAAGTTGGAGATCTAGCGTAGCTCTACAACTTTTGTTACTACATTTTGTTCCAGAATGTAACAGATTAGGAGTTAATAAGGAAGAAATATCGATGTTCAGTCAGACTTTTGAGGTAGAATTGAAAATTTGAAGTGTGCTGCGTGGCTTCATGGTGGACTATGTGCAGCAACCGAACGCCACGTGGCTGGCCTTGCTTGTCGCATGAGGGCCACCTCGCCTGGCTCTCCTCGTCTTGGACAGCTGAGCACCCTCCCTCCTCCCTCCTGCTTGCTCATTTTCTCCCTTGCTCTCTGCTGTTTGTGGGGCACGGCCATGTCATGCGTCCGCCATGGCCATCGCGGCCGAGCTCCATGGCCGTCACGTTCCTCTGCTCTGGCTTTTCCTTAGGCCCAACCAACCCTGCCGCCTCCTTCCTCCATTCGCGCTGCACCTCCCCATCGAATTGTTTCGCCGGCTTCGCCCCTGCAGCTCGCCGCCACCGGCGCAGCCATCATAGCTGCCACATCCGTGCATGGCCAGGCCACTATAGGCCACCACGGGCCATGCTGAAGCCATGCACCGGTTCACATGGGCCCACGCATGCTACGCCGCCACCCCATCACCGCCGATGAGCTTCATGCGGCCGACAATAGCAAGCTCGGTGTGCTCCTATGTTTTGACCGCGTGAAGGACTTCGCACGTAAATGTGAAGAAAGGGAGGGATCTTTCTGCAAAACCATAGACGCAGTTAAATAGTGCCTGAAGGACCTGTTCGCTTATGTTGATTTATGTTTTCTGCAGGGTTCCCCGTGCAAGATTTACATTCCCTTTCCCTTAATTTTATAGATTTGAATGATCAACTTTGAAAATATGTAGTAATTAGTAGAAACATCGTAAAATAGTAAATGAGGACTTTTTGGAATACTTGCGAAATGATATATGCAGTAGATCTATAATATGACATGTTTTAGTTTAAATATTTTGCTGTAAAAATAGACTTATGCAGTTAGGTTTTTAATGCTAGTTGTGCCTTGTCTTTTTCATAACTTAAGTTGTTGTGCTCAAAGAAATGTGAAATTTTTATGGAGTTCTACTAATGTGATGGTAGATGTCTGGTAAAAATTTCAGGAGTTTAGGTTTGATGGTTTAAGCGTTATAAAAATAATAAATGCCCTATGTTTCTTTGCTCCTATTCTAAATGGGTCTGCATGTTTGAATTAATTGGCTCAGTTAAGTTATGAATCATGACTTAATGATAATATATGAGTTGTATTACTTTTATTAATCTTTCTAGAAAGCTAAATAGCATAATTTTTTGTTCAGTACATTTTTATTTATAGTTGCTTAAATCTCTGTGGCTGTTTTTGCCGAAACCCAGATAGGGTTGCCTTGTTGGTATTGTGGGACCTTTTTAATAGTAGAATTAGTTTTAGGTGTTTATAATAAAGTTGTTTAGAATTTTCTAATATTTCTAAAAAGTCTAGAACAACATTTATTGGACATGTAGAACTCTAGTTACAGCCATTTAAACTGGTATGTCAGATTCTGTCCGTGCTTTGGATAGAGATGCAATTATTGGATTAACTGACCTTGTTAACTAAAGAATCATCTTAAGATGAGAATAATAAAGTTATAGGTAACTTCATAATCTTTTCAAAAAGTTATGATTCATGTTTGTTGAAGGTCTAGAACTCCAGTTATGCTTCTCTGAAGTTCCTATTAGTCTTCTGGACCACTGTTGTGGGGCTGCATGTGCAGTTTTGCTTGTGCAATTATTTTTGTGGTGTAAATGATGTTTGCTGTGATTGTAGTAAATACAAAAGTTGTATATAACTCACTTAACTATTTTGTGTTAAATTTTCATGGAATTTTTCCAAATAGTTTGTGAGTTATGACTGTTTTAAGTTGGTCTTCAGAAACTATAGTTCTCTGGAATTTCTGGACCAGATTTGAAAAATATGACTGTTTGCCCCTTTTAACTTGGGAATCATGCTGGGATAATTCAATATGAATTGTAGACAATTTCATAATATTTCCATATTGTCTTGTTGCAAGTCTTTTGGATTAGTACAACTCTAGTTATAAGCTTGTGAAGTTGCATGGCAGAATCTGTCCAAGTCTGGATAGAGGTGCTCAATTATGCTTAATTGATCTTGTTAATAGTGGAATCACCTTGTGATGATAATAAACATGTTTTAGATAATTTAATAAGATTTCTAAAATAGATACACTATACTTGATGGTTATAATGATGATGATGATGTTACAACATTATACTGGCTATGGTTACTATTGCCTATTACTAAATGATATCATATGTTTGGCACAGGTTAGTCGCTAATCTAGAGATGAATAGCTATAATTAACTTGGTTACTGAATTGTAAAAATGTATGGCTCAACTCTTGGCTTTTATGTAAAATGTTGTCAAGCTAGCTCCACCTATAAAGCCTTGCATACTCCTTGGTGTCACTTTATTTCTGGTTTATGACGGGTAAGTCTAGCTGAGTACATTCGAGTCATCAGGGTTTATCCCACCATGTTGCAGGTGAAGTTCTCGGCCTGTTGAAGATGGTGGCTAACCACCGGTGGGCTCGGTTATTCTATATTTACTTCTCATCTATATGCTTTTGTCAGAGGATGTCACTTATGCTAGCAATGTATTTGGAATTTATATTAATGTAATCATTTGAAAGCTATGTTGTTTTCACTAATCGGTTTTGAAACCCAAACTTGTACTATTATTTATGAACCCATTTGTAATATTATTTCCACTACAACTCTACGTATGTGATGTGTATTTGCTTAATCATATGATCTTGGTTGTGATGTTGACTTACCGAGGTCCTTCGTGACACTCGGCGGACTACCGGGTTTATATAAGTGAAAGTATGTGCGCGTCAACATGCTAAACGGGGACAGCCGTACTTGATCTTGTATAAATTGGGCGGTTCTATCACAGCTGGCATCAGAGCAAGATTAAGCATAATACTGTCATGTACATAGTTTTAAAAACAAAGTTTTGGTTTTAAAAAGCCTATTTGGACTAAAACTTTAGCTACAGGCAAATTTGTCAAAACTATGCTAGCGACATCCTCCTTTATGCCCAGTTAAGGACTATTAGGTGGCTATCTAAGTACTAACATGGGGGGGGTTTTACTTTCATCGTCCATACGGCGTGCTATGGTATGGATGCCATTCACTTGAATGGTAATGTATAGATCAATTGCCTCTACGCCTAGGTAAGTGTGAGTTGTGAGAGCATGACCATCCAACTATCGGTCTAGGGGAGAGTTAGCTGTGGTTACTGGAATATTTACATGTTACACACATGTATATATGAAGGTACTTAATTGTGGGTATATCTATTGGGTAGCAATGGATACCGAAGTATATATATCTGGGGATGTATATATGGAGAGTATCTTAGTTTACTGCTTTCATTGTGTGCTTATTTATCTCTTGTGGGGATCGGCTGCAATGAATTTGCCTGTAGGTACGCTAACCATGAATGCGTAGATTGAATGTAGCTGATGACTAGCTATATATCGAGAGAGTACGTGTTATGCCACCGACATAAATCGTGATTGCCACCTTAGGCTGGCAATTTTGTGAGGACGAATAGGATGAGCATGCATCATGATTGTGCTTGTGCATAAATATGCTTCCCTCACTTTGTTCTAATACTAAGTAACTTGTGATCAATGTGATGTTACTATGTTCCCTGTGTGAAGCTAGACAAAATGCCTTGTTCCATGCCGCTTGAATAGCTGTGCTTGAAGATAGTGTGTGATTAGCTTCGCCTTATATGTTTGCTACCAAAGGAAATAAAAGATAACAGTATTTTACCACCATGTTTCGCTTGTTTATGTGTAGTGGTGTTGCTGTAGGTGATTGCTTGATATGTGCGAGCTTTGTGCTTAGTAACAGTCACTTAAGCTAATTGGATTGAGTGTTTCGAAATGCTCGCTTAAGGCTTGATGTAGGAGTGGATGCTCGTTATCTAGGTAGTGCCGTAGATGTCACCCTTTTGTCCTCGGTAAGCATACGAGTGTGGAAGAGCGCTATCCTAGAGCAGCGTCCAAGTTTTGATAATCTCATGGTTGTCGTCTCCAATTAAGTTCTCTCGTAGGAGCCTAAGCCTGTACATGTGGTTGCTAGCCCTTGAACGTTGCACTATGAAGACCTCTATTCATGTCTTTGCTTGACCTTAGACCTAAGCTTAGTTCCCTTGAACACTTGCATGTGTCGTGGTTGTCCTGCTCCTATGTGGGAGGACCTTGCACAAAAGTCCTTGTTGGATCTCTTTGCTCCTTTTTCTATAGATGATCTGGTGCAACACTAATCGCTATCTACCCTGGCTTTGGAACCTTTTCCTCACAGATCATGTTATTACTTTATCAACTGAATCTCTAGTCAGTGCATTGGCTCTGTCCCTCAAATCTCGTTTGTTTTGTCTCCAACTCTTTCAAGTCTCTGGATGTTTTTTTCAGTCTAAATCTCATGTTGCTGCTCGGCAAGATCAAATCCCATGTTAATTTTTATCTGGTAATCACTTTGATGAACACAAGGCGTATATGGAAATTATGCAAGAGTTCCCTACTCAGCTGTCTTCGGCAATTAGGCTATGTTCTCTTGCGCTGTGTTTTGATCTTTAGATCGCCTCCTTGTTGACTCCTAACCTTGTGACTACCTTTATTTGCTATCCCTCCTTCTCATGGTGCTTGCTCCTATGCAACCAAATTTGTGCCACATGAGAATTCTTGTGGGTTGTATGTTCAGTAATGGTGCCACGATTAGCGATCTATGGTGCCGCGACGGAACCTAGGGCCTCCTTGTGGCTGGCCGACACATGGTTGTGCTACTAGGTGCGCGCTGGTATCAAGATTTCTAGTCATGATCCATTGCTGAACTACACCAATGTGTTATTTTCATGTGAGCTCCTCCTTGGTCATCTCTCCTTATCTTGTCAGAAGATCTATATGTCGAACCAGATGAAATAGGACTTCCTTCTAGAGTCATCCAAAGGATAACATTTGAAGAACAAGTCACTGACATAAACATTAACAGACTGCAAGAGGTAGTAGACAAGTGATGTTACTTGATGGTCCCTGTAATGACGTCGGTCATCTAGTGAGCAACTTATGTCATTCCTGTTGGATCAAAAGGGTGCACCACACTTAAAGTTGGACAAGTTGTTAGTCGGATAAGAATCAAACGTCACATTATGATTATGACCTGGCTATCCAAGTCTTGATCATTATGTGCATGCGGATCGCACAGTCGAGATCAACCATCTCTAGTGTGACCCCTTGTCTACTGACTTCGATGGTGACCATCTATTATGCGTCAATCACAACTATTGTTGGCAAGAGTGAAAATTTAGAACTTTTAGTGTTGAGAGACAACTGATTAGTTACTAGTAGGAAGCTTAACCTCCAGCTAGGTGACAACTTTTTGCTAATTATGAAGGCTATGTCTCGCAAAGCAATGTTAAGCAATGAAATAGCAAGCCGTTTAGCAATGCAACTACTGCTTTGTTTTCCAAAACCTGTGCTATCAAGTCAATTTCATCTTGGACAATCACACACATAGTACAAGACGTTGTATCGGCTACGTAAGGAGCTAGCGAAAGCACATCCCTAGTTTTAGTCAGCATCTTTGTGCCCCTAGGTGCCACTAACACATGTGTCCAGACTCTATTGGAGGAAGTACAGAAGGGTAGTTGGAAATGGTCCCTTATCTTGTAGGACTATCACTCCACGTGAAGTATGTATTGTGCCCTACGAAAATAGCCGACTAGTCCACTGCTTGTGCAATCATGGAGTTGGTGTCTAACTCAATGGTTGAGGTTGTTTCTTAAGAGGCATGTAAGGACAAACCCTAGTCCCTCTCCTTAGTGAGAGAGCTACTGCTACTCCTATAAGAAAAGTTAAAGAGTGCAGAACACACTCCCCAATGTGTGATGCAAAGGAAAAGAAGAGCGGGAAATTTGTTGAGATTTCATGGCACTCAACCGGTTGCCTTTAAGCCGGTGATTAGAGGATCAAACATGGTTGGATTGTCACAAAACTTGGCAAGCTCATTCCTCGCTTAGGATACTTTGATGTCTTAAGTTGGTTTGAGGATTGGTTGAGTAAAGCATCAGATATGAGAGATGTTTTGTCAGTTCAGGTCCCAAAATTTTAGAACAAAGCAATTTTGGTAGATGATTTGTTTGGATAGTCAAACGGTGTCCGTTTGAGCTAAATTTTGGTCAGTAGTTAAAGGACTCTTGGATATAAATGCCTACGAAAATGTGTGCACAATGGAGCAGTTGTTTGCAGGGTATGAACTGATTACCAAGGGGAATAGAATCCATAATTTTCCTATTTGGCTACTATCATTCTTTGTATTGGATGATTATGTTTGTAGTTTAGGTCATGTTGGCAATGTGATGATGGTTAATACTTTAGATGCCCTAGAGCAGACTCCTTGCACCCCTTTTGTGCCTTGCTTTTGCCCTCTTGTATCAACAATGCTTGAGCAGTCAAGGTGTTCCACAAGTCAATTTGTGCCATTACGAGTTGAGAACAATTTGGAAAGTGTCAAACAACATATTTCAGGCTTTGATTCTTGAGTTGTTGATTGACCTTAGTAAGGAAGCTCCGATGTCAAATGTAGTTCAACAAAGCTAATTTTGTGACAGTGCAAGTCAACCCAACTTACTGCGCCACTGCACCATGAAGGCAAATTGTGCTCAACCTGCTGAGTAGTGTACTATTTTTCTAGTCAGTGTATACTTGCAACTCTTGTTGACCTTCAGACCTCGCTGTCATCCTTCTTCAGCAAGGATTTCCAAGGCGGACTTGTTCTTCAGTACCTTCCATGTGTTTTTACCCAAGAGGTTGCCATAGATCCAACCCAGATAACTGTTGTCACTCAGATACAAGGATTCCCTCAGATAATGATCGTCGAAAACATTGAGTCAACAGAGTCAGCTATTACATTCACCGCTCACTCAACGGACTTAGATAATATAGTGTTATCATTAGAGAAAGAGAACTGCACATAGAGAATGTTATGTAGTTTCCATCGGTTGGAATCTAAGAGATTGAACGGTTACGACCAGCACAGACATTGTCTATTGGTTGCTCGGTTTCTCATGGCCACAAAGGATGCTTACCCCATCTATAATCTCATTTCTTATGAAAGGTTGTACTCAAGCTACTTTGGTAGAGGACTGCTTTTTGAACTTTGTGAATGAACATGGAACCATTGTAATGAGTAGCTTTCAGCAGCTTGCAATCTAGTGCAAAGTTCACATGGTCCATGCTATATTCACTAGGGAAATAGAGATTATGGGTAATTAGTTTATGCTCCATAGTACTCTCTGGACCCCGACAACAAAGTGTTGTGTTGTCTTGGATTCCTCCCAAAGTAACAATGCTTCATGGACGCCAATGAAGGAAATTCTTCAGACAAAACTTACTACGAAGGGCGAGTATCCAAAAGTGTCTTTACCAAATTAGCCTCTCTGATACTCCGAAGATAAGTAGCTTAATGCTATCACTAATGTTGGAAAATGGATGACATGTTTCTCTTCACTTAAAAGTCTTTCGCACCGAACCTCAGAGCGAGATTCTCGTAAGGGGGGAGGGCTGTAACACCCCAGGTGTTTGTCACCAGTTAAGCAATGGGTTTAAGCTCAAACATGACATGTTAAGTGGTGATGAAGGTGTCAAGATCAAATCTATCTACAAGAGTGAGCTCCAACTTAAACTTGGGCAACACACATGGCTTGCATATTGGCCCTTTTCAGATATATACCTAAGTAATGTTGAAGGTGCTTCTTTCATGTGCCTCACATCAATTTCCACCCACATGGATGATTGTAAAAGTTTCGTGAAGTTTGGAATCAAGAAGTCACATGAAATGACCAATTATGCCCTTGCCTGAATTACTTTAATAGGTGAATGAGAACATGTAATGACAAACAAACATTGTAACCTTGCTCAAACAACTCTACTTACACTCATGAACAAAAGTTATGAAGGGTTCATGTTGAGCAAGTGGCCAGAAAATGCTCCAATAGATCAAAAAGGGTAATTTAAGCTTTATCATGATGCTACTTTGACTTGATTTGAACTATAGCTTAAAAGGTTTGCATGGCAGTGGAACCTAAACAAAAGTTGAAGTTAGAGTGGAGTACAACAAACTTTGTTTTTAGACCAAGAGCTAGATCGGCTTGTAAGCAAGTCAAACCGAGCCCTCAAGTTGGAATCCATGATTGTTTTGGGAGCTCGAAATTTGGCCAAGTCTGGGATGACTGAATTCGTGATTTTAGTTTTCGTGTACCCCTCTTTGGAGCCTTGTATCTCTCCCATCAGGACGAATTAGACTTTGATCCTTTAAACAAAGTTGGACATCTAGCGTAGCTCTACAACTTTTGTTACTACATTTTGTGCCAAAACATAACAGATTAGGAGTTAATAAGGAAGAAATATCGATGTTCAGTCGGACTTTTGAGGTAGAATTGAAAATTTGAAGTGTGCTGCGTGGCTTCATGGCGGACTGTGTGCAGCAACCGAGCGCCATGTGGCTGGCCTCACTTGTCGCATGAGGGCCACCTTGCCTCGCTCTCCTCGTCTTGGACAGCCGAGCGCCCTCCCTCCTGCTCGCTCATTTTCTCCCTTGCTCTCTGCTATTTGCGAGGCGCGGCCACGTCATGCGTCCACCATGGCCGTCACTGCCGAGCTCCATGGCCGTCCCGTTCCTCTGCTCCAGCTTTTCCTCAGGCCCAACCAACCCTGCCGCCTCCTTCCTCCATTCGCGCTGCACCTCCCCATCAAATTGTTTCGCCGGCTTCGCCCCTGTAGCTCGCCGCCACTGGTGCAGCCATCGCGGCTGCCGCATCCGTGCATGGCTGGGCCACTGCAGCCACCACGGGCCATGCTGAAGCCATGCACCGGTTCGCACGGGCCCACACATGCTGCGTTGCCACCCCATCGCCGCCGACGAGCTTCCTCTAGCCGGCAACAGCAAGCCCGGCATGCTCCTGTGTTTTGACCGCGTGAAGGACTTCGCGCGTATATGTTAAGAAAGGGAGGGATCTTTCTGCGAAACCAGACTCAGTTAAATAGTGCCTAAAGGACCTGTTCACTTACGTTGATTTATGTTTTCTGCAGGGTTCCCCGTGCAAGATTTACATTCCCTTTCCCTTGATTTTACAGATTTGAATGATCAACTTTGAAAATATGTAGTAATTAGTAGAAAAATCATAAAATAGTAAATGAGGACTTTTTGGAATAATTATAATTATATATGCAGTAGATCTATAATATGGCATGTTTTAGTTTAAATATTTTGCTGTAAAAATAGACATATGCAGTTAGGTTTTAATGCTAGTTGTGCCTTGTCTTTTTCATAACTATAGTTGTTGTGCTCAAAGAAATGTGAAATTTTTATGGAGTGCTACTAATGTGATGGTTGATGTTTGGTAAAAATTTTAGGAGTTTAGGTCTGATGGTTTAAGGGTTATAAAAATAACAATTGCCCTGTGTTGCTTTGCTCCTATTCTGAATAGGTCAGCATATTTGAATTAATTGGCTCAGTTAAGTTACGAATCATGACTTAATGATAATATATGAGTTGTAGTACTTTTCTTAATATTTCCAGAAAGCTAAATAGCATAATTTTTGGTTCAGTGGATTTTTATTTACAGTTGCTTAAATCTTTGTGGCTGTTTTTGCCCAAACCTAGATAGGGTTGCCTTGTTGGTATTGTGGGACCTTTTTAATAGTAGAATTAGCTTTAGGTGTTTATAATAAAGTTGTTTAGAATTTTCTAATCTTTCTAAAAAGTCTAGAACTACATTTATTGGACATGTAGAACTCGAGTTATAGCCGTTTAAAGTGGTATGTCAGATTCTGTCTTTGGACAGAGATGCAATTATTGGATTAATTGACCTTGTTAACTGAAGAATCATCTTAAGATGAGAATAAGAAAGTTATAGGTAACTTCATAATATTTTCAAAAAGTTATGATTCGTGTTTGTTGAAGGTCTAGAACTCCAGTTATGCTTCTCTGAAGTTCCTATCAGACTTCTGTACCACTGATGTTGGGCTGCATGTGCAGTTTTGCTTGTGCAATTATTTTTGTGGTGTAAATGATGTTTGATATGATTGTAGTGAATACAAAAGTTGTATATAACTCACTTAACTATCTTGTGTTAAATTTTCATGGCATTTGTCCAAATAGTTTGTGAGTTATGACTGTTCTAAGTTGGTCTTCAGAAATTGTAGTTCTCTAGAATTTCTGGACCAGATTTGAAAAATGTGACTGTTTGCCCCTTTTAACTTGAGAATCATGCTGGGATGATTCAATATGAATTGTAGACAATTTCATAATATTTCCATATTGTCTTGTTTCATGTCTTTTGGATTAGTATATCTCTAATTATAAGCTTGTGAAGTTGCATGGCAGAATCTGTCCAAGTCTGGATAGAGGTGCTCAATTATACTTGATTGATCTTGTTAATAGTGGAATCACCTTGTGATGATAATAAACATGTATTAGATAATTTAATATTCTTTCTAGAAAGTTAAGGTTCATGCTTGTTTGATGTTTGTAACTCCAGTTATGCTGTGTTGAAACTACTACTACTACTTTTCTGTCCTAGTTTTGTGCATATCTGAGACATTGGCATGTTTGACCTATTTAGCTTTGAAATAAGCTTTTGGTGATAATAACAATGTTGTAGGCAATTGCATTATCTTTCCATAAAGTCTAGGATCACCTTCTTTGGATGCCTGGATCTCTAGTTATGGTTAAAAATAAGTGACTGATATGTTGTTGTCCAGATTTCTATACATGCGCTAGGTGATTGCTTTAGCTTGCTCTTATTTTGGCTAAACATGTTGGTTAGTTCTTGATCGATGCATGTGTGCTATATCTGAACTTAAGTTCACTTGTGTGACATGCCTAATATGCTTGTTATCCCTCTATAATAGGTTATGTGATGTTTAGTTAAATAACTCTAGGTGCCTATGTCTTGCATGATCTTATGTTTGCCTTGAATGCTATTATGTGATGCATCTCATATTACCATTCTTCATATTCATGCACTTGTATCTTGCATCTCATCTAGGCACGCTAGATGAACCACGTGAAGGACGTGATGCTAGAGCCGAACCTGAAGA
The DNA here is from genome assembly GCF_019320115.1 of Miscanthus floridulus. Classification (NCBI taxonomy): domain Eukaryota; kingdom Viridiplantae; phylum Streptophyta; class Magnoliopsida; order Poales; family Poaceae; genus Miscanthus; species Miscanthus floridulus. Next base: position 90,766 of record NW_027096288.1, read on the forward strand.
CGGTGTATGGTGGAACTATCCCCAATATAGAAGGACTGGACAAGTGCTAGGATGGGAGATACTCACCAAGCGAGTGTCATTTAATAAACACTAACCTAGTGTTGGATTCCAGGCAAGCCCCGGAGCATTCTAAGCCTCCTACGTTTTTATAAATATCACTTGAGTTCTTTATGTTTGATGCATTAGGTTATAAGAGTTGATTGGAACCACTTGATGCATAGAACTACCTTGTCCAAAAATATACCTTGAACCCTATGTAGGTCCAGAATTGAATGTATGCTTAGCAATGCTTAGACCGGTAGAAGTCGGGTGATTTTCTATCACCTGCGAGATATAGGTGGATACCAAAGCATGGTTGGCTATATTTGCTATCGTGGAAATAACCATGTGTTGATGAATAAAAAGGAGACCGGGCGAGATGTCGATAGAGAAGCAACAAGACATGGAGGTCTTGGGTGTGGATCTATCCCTGTCTATGTCATTTAAGGACCAATTCGTTGTACGTCCTCATGTCATGTTGAACGCATGCCTATCACTTAGTTGGCCGGATAACTCGTTCCGACCGCGAAGCCGAGTAGCTCAACTCAGGCCGGAAGTCTGGGAAGTGAAAGTGCGCATTCTGGAGGCAGTAAGGATGTGCTTGGGGATATTGGCGTGAGTCCAAGGGGTCAGGTGTTTAAAATTCCTGCACTTCCTGTTAGAGTGTCGCCCTTGAGAATGTGGTGCTGCTCGGAACCGTGATTCCTGAGTTGTACCAAAGGTGATCTAAGGCTACCATGGCTGGTAGATCTGGGTTTGTGTTAGGAATACCCCTCCAGCTGGATAGGAATCGATTCGAATCGCCGTCTCTCTCGGATAGTGAGAATTTGACTGAGCAGCGACAACATAGATACACTAAATTGAACTTGATGGTTATAATGATGATGATGATGTTACAACATTATACTGGCTATGGTTACTATTGCCTATTACTAAATGATATCCTATATGTTTGGCACAGGTTAGTCGCTAATCTAGACATGAATAGCTATAATTAACTTGGTTACTGAATTGTAAAAATGTATGGCTCAACTCTTGGCTTTTATGTAAAATGTTGTCAAGCTAGCTCCACCTATAAAGCCTTGCATACTCCTTGGTGTCACTTTATTTCTGGTTTATGACGGGTAAGTCTAGCTGAGTACATTCGAGTCATCAGGGTTTATCCCACCATGTTGCAGGTGAAGTTCTCGGCCTGTTGAAGATGGTGGCTAACCACCGGTGGGCTCGGTGATTCTATATTTACTTCTCATCTATATACTTTTGTCAGAGGATGTCACTTATGCTAGCAATGTATTTGGAATTTATATTAATGTAATCATTTGAAAGCTATGTTGTTTTCACTAATCGGTTTTGAAACCCAAACTTGTACTATTATTTATGAACCCATTTGTAATATTATTTCTACTGCAACTCTGCGTATGTGATGTGTATTTGCTTAATCATATGATCTTGGTTGTGATGTTGACTTACCGAGGTCCTTCGTGACACTCGGTGGACTACCGGGTTTATATAAGTGAAAGTATGTGCGCGTCAACGTGCTAAACGGGGACAGCCGTACTTGATCTTGTATAAATTGGGCGGTTCTGTCACATCGTAGACCCCCTGTAGTTTCGTGTACTGTGAGTACCAACGATGTTCTTCTCGGGTACCGAGGTCCTTCCTCGAGTACCGAGGGTTCTGTTGTGGTGGTAACACCGCTTATTTAGGAATGTGGCTCCCTAGGCGCTGCTGTAAGCGCCTAGATTGGGTGGTAACACCATGTAACTAAAACCGTAGCTTCCAGGGCGTTGTGAACGCCTTGTTGTTCGGGTGGTAACACCACGTTATCGAGAACTTGGTTCCCGATGTGTTTGGAAACTTGGGAACAAGATCAGTGAGTATTTGTTCGGTAGTTGAATAAGATAAGCATGTAGTAATGTAGGCGTTAATTTCCCTTTATGAACTGTTTACACTATGCGCTTTGTCGACTAGACCGTAGCCCCCGTGCGTAGGGTGCTGACTGCCAAGACGCGCCCTGTGTTGCACTGGGTTTGCGGTGCAGGTCGTTGTTGCAAACAAAGCACACTATGCAGAACATGTGTCATAAAAATACTAAAGCAGTTTTAGGGGTTGTTGTCTTCTCTCCTTGATGTTATTTTCCTTTTATGAATTGCTCAATGTGTTGTGCACTTTGTTGACAAGATCGTAGCCCCCGTGCATAGGTTATCAGCCACGTGATGGCGTGACTCATACAGTGTTGGGTTGTTGTTGTCGTGACATAGCTTTACACATAAAACGTATCATGTGGTACTTGAATCGCGGAGAAAAAAGCAAACATGCCCCAGGGTGTGACTTTATGTGTAGTAGCCTCTGACTTTTTGCTAAGTTTGGTATAACTTGGTAGAAAGTAAGAGCAAAACATAATATAACAAAAATAAATATGGAAACGGCTTAGCTGATCCAACTGGTTGTTGATGCCATTGTTGTCGATGGTAGCCACATTGGTGTCGAGTGGTACTGCGAGCGCCGTGATGAGAGACTGCATGAAGTCGGGAGCCGTGACGAGAGCGTGACGACTTGAGGGAGCTTGTCGACGACGATGAGGTCGACGGGTCGATGACACGGGCTTGACGATGAAGGACACGGCGGGCTAAAGAGCTCCGTCACGGGATGACAAGAAGCGCTGCTGGTTCCTGTCCATTAATAGTCGCAGGGACAGACGCTGCTGCGCCTATATGCAGATAAATAAGGATATTTAACTAAATAAAAAATCCGGCTTATCTTGTTTAATCACAGCTGGACGGGTTGATCTCGTTGGAGTCGGGTCACGAAAGCGTAGATCAACATGATGGGAAGTAATCCGCTATGTATATGCGTGATGCATGCATGTACACGTGCATTGAAGAATTATCTCCTTGCAAGTTGTTGTAACGTACGTCCCCATTGATTCCAGGCTTGGCGATGGAGATCCGCTCGATGTGATCGAATACGTATTGTGTTGGGTACACACGTACGTACTCCTTTCTGCAAGCATCAATATATTTGATTAATTAACTTGCATGGTGTTGTAGATTGCAAACCTCCCTGATTATCTGGCGGTTGACCCTAGCCTCTCTGATTTGTTATCAGGGGAACTGGGGTCACTGCTCCGCTGCGTGCACGACGACGTGCCACCGGGTGTTGCTATCGAGTTGCTGTCGACGAGCACGTGAGTTGTCGACGAGGGCTGATGAGGGCCGCCGCCGTAGACGACAACGAAGGCCGCCGCGTCGCGTGATGATAACAAGTATCCGGAGTTATACGCGTATAATATAGTATTTAATTAAGAGTTAAATGCACCAACAGCCCTTGAAGTTGTATGCTTGTGCCACGTAGGTACATAAATTTTGGAAATGTATTTCTAGGTCTCTAAACTTTTTAATCGATGCGCCACAGGCTCATGCCAGCCACGTGGACATTTTTTTTCTGACATGGCATACTAGTGCTGCTCAGCCGTGTGTTCGTGTCGTGCTTTTGTGCGGATCTGGATCTGATCGGCTTTTAATGGGTCGATCACCTTCATGAGGCGTCCTGCTTTCTCTTTTATAGGCTAAGGGAAAACACGAGTTACAGAAGAGGAAATAGAGAAGAACAAGAGAGAAGAAGGGTGCCAGGACCGTCGGATCCTTCTTCTCCTTCATGCGGATCCCACCAATCTTGTAGACGTAAATAGGGACGGCTCCACGTTGCGGCCCTGTTCTTCACTGACGCCATGCACGGACGTCGTCTACCTATCATGGCGTCCCATTCCATCCCGGCGGGCGTCGTGGTGAACTGGCACGCCTGTTAGCAATCGTACGAGGGTTAGACAGAACAGCACCGGCATGCCCGATGCTATTCTTAATGTGAATCCTCATGTATGGCCCATCATGGCTGAAGGGAACTGTGACTCCTAAGAGGGGGGTGAATTATGCAACTTAAAATTATAACTCTAAACTATGGCATATTTTTCTAATCTTAGCAAAACCTATGTAAAAGATAAACTATCTAAATATGCAACTGCGGTTTTGCTAGTGTGTTGCTATCTCTACCGCAAAAGGAGTAATGCAATCAATGTAAATATGGAAGCTAAAGAGCAAGGTAGAGATATGCAAACTCCTGCCGACGACTCCGGTATTTTTACCGAGGTATCGAGAAGCGCGCAAGCTTCCCCCTAGTTCTCGTTGGAGCCCCTCGCAAGGAATCCCTCACAAGGGCCAAGCTCCCAGTCGGGTAACTCCGTGGATAGCCTCGGGTCTTCTCCACACGCAAGTGGATCTCCGACGTGCCTTCCGGCAAGCCTCTCCCGGATGCTCCCCGCCATGTTCACTATCAAGCTTCCGGCCGAAACGCCGCGGGCCTTATTCCCTCCGGTACACAGTGGCGGCCACACCACAAACGCGGTTGGTGTAATCTCATAAGACTATAAGCCCCTCCGATATACAACAATGGTGCACGCAAGCACCGAGTGGTAAGAGGTATGCAAACTTCACTAAACACTAGGCCTAAACCTAAATCAAGCGCATAAGCGGTGGTCTAATCAACCTAAGCATTTCGTAAAGCACCTACGCTAATCACATAATGAATCACTAAGCACTATGCAAGTGGAGAACACTAAAATGGTGTATCAACACCCTTGGTATGTTTCCTCAGCTACACACCTCTCATTTGGTCGATTGGGGATTGTATTTATAAGCCCCACTAAGAAAGTAGCCGTTGAAGACAAAATCCCTCTTTTCTGCTACTGACCGGACGCATCAGGTCGTCCCGACCGTTAGAGCCACGATCAACTGATCGGACGCGTCTGGTCGCGATTTTGCCGCTTTGGAACCTCTCTGTACCTGACCAGACTCTGATGTCCTGCGTCTGGTCGATATGCTGCCAGCGTTCGGTCCAGCGTCCGGTTGCTGCTACTAACGTCTGTTTACCGAGCCTCTTCATCAGAGCGTCCGGTCACTTTCCACCAGCGTTCGGTCACCTCTATGAGCTCGTTTCTTCGCGATCTTGCGTACGGCTTGGTTCCTATCTTTGTGCTTGGACTTTGCTTGATATCTTGGGTCTTCTCTTGTGCTTCTAGGGTCTTGCTTATGGTGTTGATCATCGGATCATCACGTCGCCTTCATCCAAATCACGTCTTGCATCCTATTGAACTACAAAACAATCACTTGCAACTTCATTAGTCCAATTTGGTTGTGTTGATCATGAAACACCAAAATTCAAAGTAACTGGGCCAAGGGTCCATTTTCCTTATAATCTCTCCATTTTTGGTGATTGATGACAACACGACTAAAGAAAGCAAATAATAATAAAAATTTGGAATTTAAAAACTATCTACTTGCTAGGATGCAATGCAAGGGGCAAGGTTATATGATGCTAAAAGATACTACTTGTAAAACTAAAAGATACTACATAAAAACTTATCTTGCCCTTGCAAAATGTCTCCATATGGCATTATGGATTTAAGCCTTGCTTCCTATAAATTCTCCTCATTACATAGACAAATTCATAATCCACTATCCTCCCTTTCTCGGGCCATTACTGCTTGTAGACCATTACCACTTGTAAATTATAATGATCTAGCTTATGGCCCTACAAATTAATGCTTGCTTTTGGTCCTCTAAATTCAACCCCTTTGGAATCAAACACCAAAAAGAAAGACATTAGTAGCACAAGGGAGTGTCAAACTTTATAATCCTTTGTGTGTAGAGTGGAATATGTCACAAAATTTGACTCTCACATTATATAGATTAAGCTCACCCTAAATATATGCATACATAAGGTAGAAAGCAAGGCATATGCATATTTGGCAAATTATTGCTCAAGGGAATTTAATCTATATAAAGCATGGAGAAAGAATATAAATATCAAAATGAAATCAACATGATGATATCGGTTTAGAAATACCACATGTGGAAACCAATTTGATTTTTACCACTTGCAATAGGTGGTGGATCTTTGAAGTGTGCTGCTTAACTCCGGGGACTCCATTTTCCTTGCAATGAGACTACTACACACATGATAAGCTTAAAAATGTGTTAGTCTCAAAGCATCCAACTTATAGAGTAACCTTCCCCTAAATTTGTGCACACAAGTGTGGGATACTTGTAGAAGTCATGCACATTGATTTTAGAATCAATAATACCACTTGAAAGATGATATCTCTTGAAAGTGAGAATCATTTTCAAAGATGATATTCAGGAGAAATTATCTACAATTTAGACTTTGGCACATATTAGATGAACAATCAAAAGACAAGCTATGTGTCGTGCTCCTAAATAATTTTAAACCATGTAGATTTGCTCTGAGGGTTAAGAATGGAACCGAGCAAGCCTACCATAAGATATACCTAGTGTATGCATGACAAAAGATATAAACATGCAAATACAAACATAGGCATGAAAAGTAACTAGATGCTTAAAGATACCGATTTGTAATAAATACCACTTATAGGAAATGCAAATTGATACTACTTGAAATACACCCATACTTTGCCAAGTCTCCAAATTCCTCGAAGTCCATTGGACTTCTCACTTCCCTTTCAGGATCCAAACCTTCTTGGTGCTCTTCATGTTGGAAATGATTTCCTTTGGCACCCAAAAGTGTTTGACCACATTGTTGGCTTGCTTGTTCACCTTGATGGCCACCACCTTGTCATTTTTCTTCTTCTTTAACAAGTATGGTGTGGAGGCCTTCTTGTCCACCTTGTTGGTGTAGGTGTTGGAGAGCTTACTTGTTTGCTTCTTCTCTTTCTTCTTTGCTTCTCCCCCATTCTTCACCTTGCACTCATAGGACTTGTGACCTTCCTTGTGGCACATGTAGCAAACCACGGTTTATCCTTCATCAAGCTTCTTCACTCCCTTGACGGTGTTATCTTGATGAAGTTGGGTTTGCTTCGTCTTGCCTTGCACTTGAATCAAGTCCTTGGTGAGGCGAGCTACTTCTTGCTTGAGTTGTTCATTCTCCTTTGCAACCTCTTGTGTGCATGTATCTACAACAACTTTCTCAACACAAACTTGGTTGTACAAAGATGAGTCTAAACATAAGTTATTACAAGAAGTAGAATCATTCTTTTTAGGCATGTTAAAGATAGAGCTTTTCCTTTTAGATGTCTTGGTGGGGGTTGTACAAACGGATTCAAGATTAGCAACTTTATTAGTTAGCTCATCACAATGCTTGCACATGGTTTCTATTTTAGCAAGCAAACTTTTATAAGCATCTTGTGAGCTAGCTAACTTTTCTTTTAATCTTTCATTTTTCTTTACAAGTTGGTCATCATTGATTGTGCATGCATTTGTTGTTGCACTAGACTTAAGTTGCTCAATTTTAGTAGATAGTTTAACATTGAGATTAGCAAAGTTCTTATATTGTTCAAGCAAAGTTTTGTATGCTTCTTGTGAACTATTTAGCTTTTCTTTTAATTTTTCGAGCTTCTTTTGTTAATTAGTGTAAACTTTAGCATAATTAAGATTTTGTTGCATAATTTCATCATAAGAAGGCATTTCATAATCATTATCACTCTCACTAGAGGATGAGCTTTCGTTACCTCGTGCCATAAGGCACACACGAGAAGAGCTTGATGATGAGTGCTTGCGGCCTCGCCTCTTGTGATGGTGTTCTTCTTCACTTGAAGAATCATCCCATGACCTTATTGATGTGAGGGCTTGGTTCTTGCACACCTTCTTCTTTGTCTTGGTGTGGGCTTGTTTGTACAAACTTCCACAAAGTGTCCTAACTCGCCGCATCCATAGCATCCTCTCTTTCTTTGCTCATTTCTTTGATTGGTGAAAATGAGATCTTGGATTTGGATGGGCACACCCTTGACATTAAGCCTTTGGATCATCTTCTCCACGCGCAAGTGGGTCTCCGACGTGCCTTCCGGCAAGCCTCTCCCGGATGCTCCCCGCCGTCTTCACTATCAAGCTTCCGGCCGAAACGCCGCGGGCCTTATTCCCTCCGGTACACAGTGGCGGCCACACCACAAACGCGGTTGGTGTAATCTCGTAAGACTACAAGCCCCTCCGATATACAACAATGGTGCACGCAAGCACCGAGTGATAAGAGGTATGCAAACCTCACTAAACACTAGGCCTAAACCTAAATCAAGCGCATAAGCGGTGGTCTAATCAACCTAAGTATTTCGTAAAGCACCTACGCTAATCACATAATGAATCACTAAGCACTATGCAAGTGGAGAACACTAAAATGGTGTATCAACACCCTTGGTATGTTTCCTCAGCTACACACCTCTCATTTGGTCGATTGGGGATTGTATTTATAAGCCCCACTAAGAAAGTAGCCGTTGAAGACAAAATCCCTCTTTTCTGCTACTGACCGGACGCATCAGGTCGTCCCGACCGTTAGAGCCACGATCAACTGATCGGACGCGTCCGGTCGCGATTTCGCCGCTTTGGAACCTCTCTGTACCTGACCAGACTCTGATGTCATGCGTCTAGTCGATATGCTGCCAGCGTTCGGTCCAGCGTTCGGTCGCTGCTACTAACGTCTGTTTACCGAGCCTCTTGATCAGAGCGTCCGGTCACTTTCCACCAGCGTTCGGTCACCTCTATGAGCTCGTTTCTTCGCGATCTTGCGTACGGCTTGGTTCCTATCTTTGTGCTTGGACTTTGCTTGATATCTTGGGTCTTCTCTTGTGCTTCTAGGGTCTTGCTTATGGTGTTGATCATCGGATCATCACGTCGCCTTCGTCCAAATCACGTCTTGCATCCTATTGAACTACAAAACAATCACTTGCAACTTCATTAGTCCAATTTGGTTGTGTTGATCATGAAACACCAAAATTCAAAGTAACTGGGCCAAGGGTCCATTTTCCTTATAATCTCTCCATTTTTTGTGATTGATGAGAACACGACCAAAGAAAGCAAATAATAATAAAAATTTGGAATTTAAAAACTATCTACTTGCTAGGATGCAATGCAAGGGGCAAGGTTATATGATGCTAAAAGATACTACTTGTAAAACTAAAAGATACTACATAAAAACTTATCTTGCCCTTGCAAAATGTCTCCATATGGCATTATGGATTTAAGCCTTGCTTCCTATAAATTCTCCTCATTACATAGACAAATTCATAATCCACTATCCTCCTTTTCTCGGACCATTACTGCTTGTAGACCATTACCACTTGTAAATTATAATGATCTAGCTTATGGCCCTACAAATTAATGCTTGCTTTTGGTCCTCTAAATTCTCTCCCTTTGGAATCAAACACCAAAAAGAAAGACATTAGTAGCACAAGGGAGGGTCAAACTTTATGATCCTTTGTGTGTAGAGTGGAATATGTCACAAAATTTGACTCTCACATTATATAGATTAAGCTCACCCTAAATATATGCATACATAAGGTAGAAAGCAAGGCATATGCATATTTGGCAAATTATTGCTCAAGGGAATTTAATCTATATAAAGCATGGAGAAAGAATATAAATATCAAAATGAAATCAACATGATGATATCGGTTTAGAAATACCACATGTGGAAACCAATTTGATTTTTACCACTTGCAATAGGTGGTGGATCTTTGAAGTGTGCTGCTTAACTCCGGGGACTCCATTTTCCTTGCAATGAGACTACTACACACATGATAAGCTTAAAAATGTGTTAGTCTCAAAGCATCCAACTTATAGAGTAACCTTCCCCTAAATTTGTGCACACAAGTGTGGGATACTTGTAGAAGTCATGCACATTGATTTTAGAATCAATAATACCACTTGAAAGATGATATCTCTTGAAAGTGAGAATCATTTTCAAAGATGATATTCAGGAGAAATTATCTACAATTTAGACTTTGGCACATATTAGATGAACAATCAAAAGACAAGCTATGTGTCGTGCTCCTAAATAATTTTAAACCATGTAGATTTGCTCTGAGGGTTAAGAATGGAACCGAGCAAGCCTACCATAAGATATACCTAGTGTGTGCATGACAAAAGATATAAACATGCAAATACAAACATAGGCATGAAAAGTAACTAGATGCTTAAAGATACCGATTTGTAATAAATACCACTTATAGGAAATGCAAATTGATACTACTTGAAATACACCCATACTTTGCCAAGTCTCCAAATTCCCCGAAGTCCATTGGACTTCTCACTTCCCTTTCAGGATCCAAACCTTCTTGGTGCTCTTCATGTTGGAAATGATTTCCTTTGGCACCCAAAAGTGTTTGACCACATTGTTGGCTTGCTTGTTCACCTTGATGGCCACCACCTTGTCATTTTTCTTCTTCTTTAACAAGTATGGTGTGGAGGCCTTCTTGTCCACCTTGTTGGTGTAGGTGTTGGAGAGCTTACTTGTTTGCTTCTTCTCTTTCTTCTTTGCTTCTCCCCCATTCTTCACCTTGCACTCATAGGACTTGTGACCTTCCTTGTGGCACATGTAGCAAACCACGGTTTATCCTTCATCAAGCTTCTTCACTCCCTTGACGGTGTTATCTTGATGAAGTTGGGTTTGCTTCGTCTTGCCTTTCACTTGAGTCAAGTCCTTGGTGAGGCGAGCTACTTCTTGCTTGAGTTGTTCATTCTCCTTTGCAACCTCTTGTGTGCATGTATCTACAACAACTTTCTCAACACAAACTTGGTTGTACAAAGATGAGTCTAAACATAAGTTATTACAAGAAGTAGAATCATTCTTTTTAGGCATGTTAAAGATAGAGCTTTTCCTTTTAGATGTCTTGGTGGGGGTTATACAAACGGATTCAAGATTAGCAACTTTATTAGTTAGCTCATCACAATGTTTGCACATGGTTTCTATTTTAGCAAGCAAACTTTTTATAAGCATCTTGTGAGCTAGCTAACTTTTCTTTTAATCTTTCATTTTTCTTTACAAGTTGGTCATCATTGATTGTGCATGCATTTGTTGTTGCACTAGACTTAAGTTGCTCAATTTTAGTAGATAGTTTAACATTGAGATTAGCAAAGTTCTTATATTGTTCAAGCAAAGTTTTGTATGCTTCTTGTGAACTATTTAGCTTTTCTTTTAATTTTTCAAGCTTCTTTTGTTAATTAGTGTAAACTTTAGCATAATTAAGATTTTGTTGCATAATTTCATCATAAGAAGGCATTTCATAATCATTATCACTCTCACTAGAGGATGAGCTTTCGTTACCTCGTGCCATAAGGCACACACGAGAAGAGCTTGATGATGAGTGCTTGTGGCCTCGCCTCTTGTGATGGTGTTCTTCTTCACTTAAAGAATCATCCCATGACCTTATTGATGTGAGGGCTTGGTTCTTGCACACCTTCTTCTTTGTCTTGGTGTGGGCTTGTTTGTACAAACTTCCACAAAGTGTCCTAACTCGCCGCATCCATAGCATCCTCTCTTTCTTTGCTCATTTCTTTGATTGGTGAAAATGAGATCTTGGATTTGGATGGGCACACCCTTGACATTGAGCCTTTGGATCATCTTCTCCACCTTGTTGATTAGTTTGATTGATTCTTCATCAAAGTCGGAGGTGGAGGAGGAAGATTCATCATCTTCACTTAAATCATCATCATCATCATCCTCATTTTCTTCTTTATCTTCACTTGAGGAGCTTGAGCTTGAGCTTGTCTCAACTTGCTTGCCCTTTATCTTCTTTTTCTCACTACATGCGAGAGCTTTGCCTTTGCTTGATGAAGAGGCTTCGCCTTGACCCATCTTACGTGACATTTTAAATACTACTATCTTGTCAATGACTATGCCCGGGGTCATGGTGCTCAAGTTCTCCATGTTGTGAAGGACGGTGATGATGCTTGTATATTTCTTTTGTGGTAGCACAGAGATGATCTTCCTCACGATGTCCGCATCATCTAGCTTTGTTAATCATATTGAATGGATCTCATTGATAATTAGATTCAAACGAGAATACATATCACGAACGAGCTCATCATCATTCATTGTAAAGGAGTCATAATTTTGTTTAGCTAGACAATGTTTTTGCTCACGGACATTACTTGTGCCGTCATGGAGCTCTTTAAGTTTTAACCAAATTTCATGTGCCGTATTTAAAGTGAACACTTGGTTAAACACATCCATACTAAATGATTCAAAAAAGCAATTCTTAGCTCTAGCATTGAAATGAATTTCCTTTTCTTCACTCTTTGTGGGTTTATTGAGATTCTTAATGGGTTTCATCCCGTCACGAGTGACTCTCTAAACACCCAAATCAACCGCCTCAAGGTAGCAAGCCATTCTAGCTTTATAATAGGGGAAGTTAGTGCCGTCAAAGTGCGAAGGCCTAGAGGTGTCCATCCCAACCACTCTAAATAGCGTCGGCTCAATGGCGGTTAAGTCAAAGGTCCAAATTGAGTCAGCCGGCTCTGATACCAATTGAAGGGGACCGTGATGCCTAAGAGGGGGGGTGAATTAGGCAACTTAAAATTCTAACTCTAAACTATGGCCTCTTTTTCTAATCTTAGCAAAACCTATGCAACAGATAAACTATCTAAATGTGCAACTACGATTTTGCTAGTGTGTTGCTATCTCTACCGCAAAAAGAGTAATGCAATCAATATAAATGCGGAAGCTAAAGAGCAAGGTAGATATATGCAAACTTCCATCGAAGACTCCGGTATTTTTACCGTGGTATCGAGAAGCACGCAAGCTTTCCCCTAGTCCTCATTGGAGCCCCTCGTAAGGAATCCCTCACAAGGGCCAAGCTCCCGGTCGAGTAACTCCGTGGATAGCCTCGGGGCTTCCCCACGAGCAAGTGGGTCTCCGACATGCCTTCCGGCAAGCCTCTCCCGGATGCTCCCCGCCGTCTTCACTATTCAAGCTTCCGGCCAAAACGTCACGGGCCTTGTTCCCTCCGGTACACGGTGGCGGCCACACCACAAACGCGGTTAGTGTGATATCGTAAGACTACAGGCCCCTCCGATGTACAACAATGGTGCGCGCAAGCACCGAGTGGTAAGAAGTATGCAAACCTCACTAAACACTAGGCCTAAACCTAGATCAAGCGCATAAGCGGTGGTCTAATCAATCTAAGCATTTCGCAAAGCACTTACGCTAATCACCTAATGAATCACTAAGCACTATGCAAGTGGAGATCACTAAAATGGTGTATCAACACCCATGGTATGTTTCATCAGCTCCACACCTCTCATTTGGCCGGTTGGGGGTTGCATTTATAAGTCCCACTGAGAAAGAAGCCGTTGAGGACAAAATCCCGCTTTTCTGCTACTGACCGGACGCTGATCACGTCCTGACCGAACGCGTCCAGTTGCAATTTTGCCGCTCTGGAACCTCTATGTACTCGACCGGATTCTACTATCCTACATCCAGTCGATATGCCGCCAGCGTCCGGTCCAGCGTCCAGTCGCTGCTACTGACGCCTGTTTGCTGAGCCTCTTGATCGGAGCGTCCAGTCACTTTCCACCAGCGTCCGGTCACCTCTGTGAGCTCGTTTCTTCGCGATCTTGTGTACGGCTTGGTTTCTATCTTCGTGCTTAGACTTTGCTTGATATCTTGGGTCTTCTCTTGTGCTTCTAGGGTCTTGCTTATGGTGTTGATCGTCGGATCATCACGTCGCCTTCGTCCAAGTCACGTCTTGCATCCTATTGGACTACAAAACAATCACTTGCAACTTCATTAGTCCAATTTGGTTGTGTTGATCATCAAACACCAAAATTCAAAATAAATGGGCCACGGGTCTATTTTTCTTACAATGACCACGGGTTCATCGGGGCGTGCCGGTCTCTTCCTTAGTGTCAGAGTTTTGACCCAGGCCAACACGCCTGAACCTGAAGTGATTGGCGGCGGTATGGGACCCCATCGGGCGAGACGGAACCTACACCCAAGGGGTCGGGCGAGGCGGAGCCCGCACCCGACATGTCGGGTGAGGCGGATTGCAAACCCAAGGGTGCTCGGAGGAAACGAGGGTTTATGCTAGTTTGGGCGGAACGTCCCTACGTCCAGTTTACTGCTGCTCGTGTTACCGGCACTTAGTTTATAGTAGGGGTTACAAACGAGCGAGAAAAGAAAATGATCACAAATCTCTCGTGGAAGGAGTGAACGGGTGCTGATTGCGGGAACGATATCGTGGACGGCCAGGCCCGCCGTGTTGCTAGCCTGACTGATCGAGCGCATGCATGCATGCGTCAAGGGAGAAGCCTTGCTTGCATCTCATCTCATGTGCATGCATGCTTTGCGTGCTGTTGGAGAACACGGCACACCAGTTCCATCCGGAATCAAAGCGCCGCAGTTGCATCTTTTCGGTCGGAGCGCGTTTTCCCCAGGGAAATCCACGAAATGGCGTAGCGTAGAGGCCATGTTGCGCGCGCGGAAGGCTCGCGCGGGTCGGCCGGCCCCTCCACGTGGCCGTGCTTAGCTGCCTGCATCCATCCTCGATCCGTTTACGCGCTCAGACTTTGGAACCGTAGTGCATCCTAGCTCCTCCTACTTTGCGAAAATGGCGAGATGCCTGAAGAGGCAAGGTAAGGTATGGTACAGCCGTATAGGTAGCCGTAGGGCTCACCAGTCATCATGCCGCGCACATGCCCATGCCCAACAACCAAAACCGTGCTATACTGAAAGATCAAAGACGGGTTGCCCAACATTCTTCCACTTCCATGAATCGACTGCCTTTGCCACGAAGGTTGTCACGACACGGAAGACCACTGGCGGCCAACCACGGGTCGCTCGACCATCCGACCCCTTGCCACGCACTGATCACTGATGGATTCTTGATCAGGCTCACTCGGCCACCCGATTACTCCGATCTCGCCGGCGCGCAGCTGTGAGTGAGACTCTGTGAGCCACCGCCACTGTTTTTTCGTCGCGTCGTCGAAGATGGAGCGCCCAAAGCCCTCCGTCGTCGTTCCCACACTGAACCTCCTCGTCCTCGTGATGGCCGCGGAACCAGGGATCGCGTTCAAGCTGGAGCCGACAGGCACGAGCAGCCACATGCCGCCTCTCCTCGACTGCGCTCCGGCCCCCGCGGGTGCGGCGCCCTCTAACAACCTCAGCGCGTTCCGCGGCAACGTCCTGGCTCTCCTCGGCGCGCTTCTGGCTGCCGCGCCCACGGGCTTCGTCGCAGCCGCTCAGTCCGGCGGAGCCGTCGGCGACGACCGCGCCTTCGCGCGTGCGTTCTGCTTCGGCGAGCGTCGCGGGTCCTCCCCCAGCGACTGCTTGAAATGCCTTGCCGCTGCCGCCCAGGACGTCGCCGACGGATGCCCAGGACGTCGCCGACGGATGTGCGCGCCGGCTGCTTCCTGTGGTACGCGGACACCAACGCGTCCAGGGCCCGCGAGGACGCGTGGCGCGGCTGGTTCTACGACGACGACAGCGATGACATGCTGACTGCGGCGCTGGGGACGTGCGTGGCCAACCGCACCGCGGCGGAGTGCTCCCGGTGCCTGAACGAGTCGGTGCGAGTGGTTCCAGCGCTGAAGGAAGGGAGGCAGCTGTCGTTGGTCCACGGCGACGTAGTGGTGGTCGTCGGCTACTCCTGCTACCTGCGCGTCCCGTTATCCCCTCCAAAGATACGGTGGCCGGTGTGGGTGAACTACGGTGAGCTCACCAGTTCTCTCTTCCCCTCTCTTTCCATATCTTTCCTGTCCTTAGAAACTGACATTAGTGTGATGATGATGGAACTTTTTGTCTCTGCACTCTGCAGCCTTGGGTGTCTTGGACGTGGTTGGGGTACTGCTCTTTGAAATAGGCGGGATACTGTGTTGCATCCGCATAGCCCGCCAGTTTAATCCAGCTGCTGCATGAGGTGGCCGCTGTGAATCATGCAGGTTGCCAGCAATGGAATAGTAGAGTAGTAGTAATTATACTATATATATATCTTAGTGCTTGAGCCTACGTCCACCGGAGGAAAACACAAGTACTGACAGCTCTACCTCTGCCCATGTTCAGCGTGAACAGTTTGCTGGTTCGATTTTTCCCTGCCCATGTTCTAATGTTCATGTGATTTTGATCTATCTGCGGAACTGGTAGCACCAAACATTAGTCACGACACGAGTCCACGATGCCTGCCCTGACGAGCTTGTTCAGTGGTTTGTCTAATTTCCTACTCTGCACGCAGTGGGCAGGCAGCGCCCGACGGCCGTGATAGAATCAACACATGAGTATCCCACCCAACAGCTTAATTAGTTCATCTGGGCCGTGAGAGAATCATCGGAACGCCAGCTGTCAGGCAACCATGCACAGCCCAACTACGGAAAAAAATTAAGTGGAGACCGACCGCACCCAGCAACGTACGGACGTCCAACCAATTTGCACCACGTGGAAAAAAATTAGGAGCTAACACACGGTGCTTGTCAGATTAACAGGTCCACTGGCCGGAATAGAGTCCGCACGATGCTGCATGCGGCCAATTTTTTTTCCCCAACTAAGCCCGGGCGTACCCAGTGTTCGCTGACGTCTGGCGCCAAGTCAGCGAACCTTTCGGGCGGTGTCGTCCGGTCCCGACCTGGGCACGGGAAACTACTTGGTGACCATCAGGCTGGGCACGCCGGAGGAGCGCGCGGCTGACGGTGGAGTTCGACACCGGCAGCGACACGACGTGGGTGCAGTGCGAGCCGTGCGTGTCATACTGATACCGGCAGAACGAGCCGCTCTTCAGCCCGGCCAAGTCGTCCACGTACGCCAACATCTCGTGCTCGTCGTCCTACTTTGTAATGTGCAGGAGTTCCGGTTTGGGTGCGGTGAGGAGAGCCGCGGGCTGCTCGGGTGCGGGGCTGACGGTGGTGTTCGCTGACGGTGCAGGCGTACGACAAGTACATGGGCGTGTTCTCCTACGGCCTCCCGGCGACGTCGTTCATCACTGGGTTTCTGGACATCGGTCCAGGCGCGCCGGCGGCGAACGCGCGCCTCACGCCGATGCTGACCGACAAGGGGCCGACGTTCTACTACGTGGGGCTCACACGGACATCAAGGTGGACGGGCGCCTGCTGTCCATCCCAGCCGGACTCCGTCTTCTCTGCCGCCGGCGCGCTCGTGGACTCCGGCACGGTGATCACGCCAAATTATGGTGACCAAATGTTCATGAATATTACGAGAATTTCTGAGGGTTTATTTTTTTTGTAACACGTCATTGTGAGGGTTAATGTGAAGCCTCTATTGTGGCCCTATTTGGCATGCCTTCAGATGACTCTAGCTCTCTGCTATAGTGCACAGAGGAGGCATAGTCTGAGGCAGGAAAGCCAAAAAATAGTGTCTTTTGAGTGGCTCCTAGTTTATTTTGAGATAAGACAGAAAAAACAGATCTCTGCTACAGTACATGGAGGAAACAAAGCCGAAGTAGTCCGGAGTTCTACCAAATGGGGCTTCACTGTCTCTAGTTATTAATGTAGTATGCATTGTCATCTTTTACATTGCACTTATATTTAGTTAAAACTTGCTTAAGTCATATGATTTCTTATTGTATTTTAAAATCTTGAATCTATAGGCTTTCACTTTTGACAGTCTTAGTTGTTGTAACTTTTTATCCACTTGTCGATCGAGTTAAAACTCTAATTCTTATTGTAAGCTTTATTCAAAAATTTTCTTTTGTTTTTATTTAAAATATATTTGAGATTCTAGACTACACTCTTAATTACTATAGTTACATACAGTCGCTTAAGCCTCATTTAAGATTTTCTATATTGAATAGTTGCATGCATGTGTAGTAATATTGTTCTATAAAACATATAGTGCATAAATTACATTACTAATATTAATATGTCATAACGTTTTTGTCAAAATCTATGCACTCAACTAAAATAACAACTTACAAATTTATTGGCAAAGGTGTACTGATATATAATTTAAAGAAAATTTCCTATATCATTGTTATGTTGTTTGTTAAGAGAACATTTTTCACTATTGACATACTATTAAAATAAATATTTATCCTAATGTATGCATGTGTTTTTTGGTCTACATGGTGGAACATAGCATTCGTACTTGCTTTTTAATTTAAATTTAACATGGTAGAAGTGTGTAGTTTTAAAACATATATTATGCTTATTGATTTTTTTTTGTAATAGCTTATACATATATCTAGACATAATTACAGAACTAATTCTGTTTATTCCTTACAACGGTAGAAGTGGGTAACTTAGATAGATACAAATTAAATGAAGTTACTTTATATTATCATTGATAATGGCATAAGCTTCTCCCTCTGCTCTATATTTTACCCAAATAAGAGCAGCGGTAAATTACTCATTGTTGTACGCGCCTAATGGAAATAAACCTGTAAATTGTTCCGAACTTTGCAAGTCCAGGTACATCTATTTTATCGCAGTAACATTTCACTTCTTTTAGAAAATGACGATAGTGACATACTATAAGAGATCAAAAAAAGTGGCAATGAATAGAACTATAATTTTCAATGGCGTATAAAGGACGACTATAATTTTATATGGCACACGGAGAATTGTCTTCCATCTATGTGTCATATGATAGAAGCAGATGATTTAGCACAGCCGATCCTTTTTTTTTTTGGAACGAATAGCACATCCGAGCCATGCATAGAGAAGCAGATGATCTCATAATAAAAGGGGAAATGTACGAGTACGCAAAGACGATGGGGGAAATCGAGCAGCATACCAAGGCTCACACAGCACACGATTAGTGACACCGTAAAGCATGTGGACTCACGCACCAGCACAACATTCCGAAAATGGCAAGATGCAGTACGTACGGCGTACGGGCCGTCCGTCCTTTATGTCTTCAGATTCAGACTGCTCGAAGCTTCCGGTCGATGATGGCTTGCTTGCACTTTTACTGTATTACCCTTTGCCTTTGGGCATGCAAATAGAGCACTAGCCAATATATAGGCCATTGAAACGTCGACGTTGGTTGCTGATTTGTGAAAAACGTACTGGACGCACTTGATGTTGTTTGCGGCATGTGCTGATGGTGGATAGCCTTATCTCCGTGAGAAAATGCCGTGAATGCCATCGAAACTTATAAACATTCCTTACTTGCCATCATAAATTATGCGTTCCCTTCAGAGCCATCAATATAGTGTTCAATTAGTTGGGTGAATTTGGGAATTTGAGCTACTGTAGCACTTTCGTTTTTATTTAGTAATTAGTGTTCAATTATGGACTAATTAGGCTCAAAACGTTCGTCTCGTAATTTCCAACCAAACTGTGCAATTAATTTTTTTTTCGTCTACATTTAATGTTTTTTTTCGTCTACATTTAATGCTCCATGCACGTATCGCAAGATTTGTTGTGATGAATACTTTTAGGATTTGGGGTACCAACTGAACACGCGCTCAGATTCAGACTGTGACACGCCTGTGAACTCTGTGTGAAGGGAGAGAAAGACGATAGCATATGCACCTTCCTCGAAGCTTCCGGTCGATGACTTGCTTGCACTTTTACTGTATTACCCTTTGCCTTTGGGCATGCAAATAGAGCACTAGCCAATTCTCCGTGTATACAAACTGCACAGGCACATGACTGATCTCTCTAGGCCACGTTCGTTCCCTGTCTGTAACTGTTCCCTGTCTGCTGTTCAGTTAGGCAGTGTCGTCGCTGATAGTCCAGGAACAGGAACATGACTGATCTCTCTAGGCCACGTTCGTTTGCTTGTGGTACTGAAAGTGTTGGAGTACTACAAATACATCTCATAAAATACATTGCAGCAAAAACAGGCTCTCATACACTGCAGCAAAATAAAATAGATAAAATCTTTCATGTTTTGGAGTTCTTTTATCTGCAAGTCTCTCATCCTGCTCTCATACATGTAGAGACAATGGGCAGTAACAATAGCAGAGTACCACAGATAATGTGCAGCCACATGTAAAGGACATGCTAGCTGCTGCCAAAAGTGACAAAAAGGTGCACCAAAAGGCTGCCATGATCCACTCATGGAATTACAATCTTCATAATTTAAACCAGTAGATAACTCATCTAAGCCTACACAAGTGTCCAGACACTTTGTCCAATCCAATGTTTCTTGATCATTGTCTCCTCCCGAAAAATAACAGCAAGCTTTTTTTTACAAATAATTGAACAAAAACGACTCACGATGTAGTCAACCAAAGCATAATTGAATCAATATGTCAGTTTAAAAGCTTTGATTAGTTATGAAACTAGTAAGTGCCTTCTAAGGCTCTATCCTATCTCTTGCAAAAAAAACATGTTGAGTGAGCCTCTATCAGTGCTGCTGTCATTACAGAAACATTAACAAAAACAATTAATGAAACATGCTTTGAAGGTACAGTACGTCCTTCACTTTGATTGTATCTGCTGTTCTGGTATTTCTGCCTACTAGAAATACTGCAGCTAGATATCAAGAAAAGGATTTCACCAAATACAAGAACTAGGATGCTATTAAAAGTTTGACATCTTTTTAAACTTGCAGGTATCCTTCGGCAACTTATAAAAAATCCTTTGGCAAAAAAAAGAGAAAAAGAAAATTATACAAGCACTATTATCAATCTACGGAATGGTCTGCATAGTCACTAACTCACTATCTTCAATAGGAAAATGTACAGCTCCAGTTACAAGACCGAAACCGATTCATTTCAGGAAAGTAAGACAGGAACCATGATAGCCAGAAATCAAGCAACAAAGTAGATAGCAAGATTGATAAGTAAGCAAGCAGCTCCTAAACAAATAGTGCAGTGAAAATTGAGCCCCTACTTGACTGTCATGGAGTGTGCGGTTCAGTAACACAATAAAAAGTTGAGCCCCTAAACTAATAGAAGGAAAAAATCATTTTTTAGCAATTAAGTAGACTGACCTGTTAGACCATCATATTTTTGAGCCAAACCAAAGTTGCTTCTCGATCTAGTTCACAACCACTTAGGAAGGCCTCTCTATTTTCTTTGCTCTTGATGAACACTGCAAATGCCTTTGCCTTTTCTTCCTTTGTCACTTTCATTGTGCTCAAAACGGATATACACCTTTTGATAGAGAAGTAATTACCTTGAGCAACCTCCTTTTCTTTGGCTAGATCTGCAGACTCATCTTGTACTTGCTTAGTCTTCATGTCTAGGTATCTCCCCATCATTTCTTCAATCCTTTCACCCTTCGTAGGTCTCTTTTCTTTCTTTTCATGTTTTTTGCTTGATGTAGTAGTAGTAGTTCTTCGCTGCCTGCTTCTTTCAACAGCTATGACCTCATTTTCTTCATCTCGTGATAGAGAACCTCGCTGTTCATTTCTTTCAACAGCTACAACCTCACTTGCTTCCTCTTGTATCTCAGTGATTGAATCATCTTCATCTAGTACCTCATGAACCTCAATGCTGTCTAAGTCATCTATGAAAGGATCAAGATGCCCAAGAGGGGGGTGAATTGGGCTAATTCTAAATTTTCTTACAATAATTAAATCCTACGGTTAGCCCAATTAACCCCTTGTGCCTAGAAAAGTGTTTCTATCAATCTAACGCACAACGGACTTGCAACCTATGTTCTAAACTTACTCTAGCATGGCGATTCTATGAATGTAAAGACAAGTATTGAATTGCTCAAAGTAAATGCTCAAAGTAAATAGAGAGAGAAGAACACGGTGATGTTTTGCCGAGGTATCGGAGAGTCGCCACTCCCCACTAGTCCTCATTGGAGCACCCGCGCAAGGGTGTAGCTCCCCCTTGATCCGCGCAAGGATCAAGTGCTCTCTACGGATTGATTCTTCGACACTCCGTCACGGCGAAACACCCAAAACCGCTCACACCTTGAGTTGGGTCACCCACAAGCTCCGCCGGGTGATCACCAAGCTCCTAATCACCACCAAGCCGTCTAGGTGATGGCGATCACCAAGAGTAACAAGCACGAACTCTCACTTGACCACGCAAAGCCTAATGAGAAGATGGATGCACACTTTGCTACTCTTGATTCACTAATGAGGCTACTCTCTTGGATTCTCAAATCTCAATCACCTCACTAGGACCTTGCTCTTCTTGACACTCACAAACGTGTTTCTCAGCTGTTGGAATGAGCAAAAGTAACTCCACACACGAGTGGAGCTTCTATTTATAAGGCAGCCTGAAAAACGAACCGTTATGTGCCTCTACGGGGTGACCGGACGCTCCGGTCATCTTGACCGGACGCTCCAGTCAGTTCAACCCGCACACCAGTGTTTAAGTGTTGATCGGACGCTGTCAGGGTCTGATCACCACTGATCGGACGCGTCCGGTCGCATTAAACCCTCACTAGATGCTTACTGTACTCGACCGGACGCTGGATCCTTAGGGTCCGGTCAGTATTGACCGGACACGTCCGGTCGCAGATTTCCTTCTCTTGAACCTTACTGGAGTTGACCAGACGCTGCCTCTCAGCATTCAGTCACTTGACCCCTCCAGCGTCCGGTCGCACCGAACGCAATCTCCTTGATCAAATGTACTGACCGGACCCTGCGGCCAGCATCCGGTCGCACCAGAGCTAGCGTCCGGTCAGCATTTGATCCTCCATTCACTTTCAACTCTCAAACATATGTGAATGAAGTTTGCTCCATAGGATCATAGGGCTGTTGTGGAGCTACCTAGTGCTAGTTTTAACAAGTGTGCACCACACCTAACTCACTAGACTCATCTAGGTCAAGCTACCCATCCATACCCCCCTTAATAGTATGGCCAAAGGAAAAACAAAGTCCTAAACTACTCTAAGTGTCACTCCAACTCCAATCGACACTTAGAACTAGTCATCCTTAATCTTGTCGTCCATCCTTTGAAAACCGAAATGATTTCTATCGTAGGGGCATGACCACCTTGATTGCCCAATTGATCTCCATTACCATGACCTAACCTAATTGCCTCTGCAAAACACATGTTAGTCATAGTAATCTTGTATTGTCATTAATCACCGAAACCCAACAAGGGGCCTAGATGCTTTCAATCTCCCCCTTTTTGGTGATTGATGACAATATCACCTTGAGTATGTGAAAGAGTGAGGTTTTTGTTATGCTTGGTTCATATAAGCTTTTGTCAATAAGAACAAGAGAGTTAGGCAAGCTTATATGACCCAAGCAAACATGATGTACTCAAAAGATATGAAATAAGCATGAGTACTAGTAATAAAGCTCATTTGCATCGGAGTATAAACGCAGAAGCAAAGCAAATGAGCATAGCACAAGTGATATGACATATAAAAGAATTCAAAATAGAGAGCACACATGTCATATATCACAATCACGTAGATATCACTATCACATAGATATAATAGTAAACATGGATGCATAATGTATCACACACATAGAAACTCCAAATGTAATAGATAATAAGCTAATAATAGATAACTAGCTCCCCCTAAATGTCGCTCCCCCTGAGTCTACATACTCGAACCCTCTCCCCCTTTGGCGTCAAACACCAAAACCTAAGGGTCGGTCGGCGGGGCTGCAGCGGACGAGCCGGGCGCTGAGGTACGAGGAGCAAGCTGAAACTGGGCACCATCATCATCTGACCCTGAGCTCTGTAATGACTGACCCTCTGTGGCTGGAAGTGTCTCTAAAGCGGTCTGGGTCTGAACTGGGGCAGGTGCTGCCTGTGATGCTGCTGGTATATCTGTCGTAGGATCTGAAGATGCGACAGAAGAAGGTAGCCTCTGAGTAGTCACAATGATAGGAGCTACTATAGAAGGACCAGCGGTATGCATATGTGGCGGTGTAGGCATGCCTGTCAACTCACTGAAGGATGCTCCAAGACTCCTGGAGACTAACGTGTCAGGCACAAATAGCGAGGATGACTGATCCAGTGAGAAGCCTGTATGATATGGTGTGAACTATGGGGCTACCACTAGCGAGGATAACCACTGGGACACCTGTACTATGGGAGAGGCAAATGGAGCTTGAGGCTATCCCTGACTCTAAAGCCCACTAGGATGTACTGCTGGAGTCATCAAAGTGGTGGTAGGCTGAGCAAGCTGGGGTGAAGGCTGTGGCTGTGGAGCCCCAAGTGCTGTTACTACATGCTGCATAAATCCCATAAGCTGCTGTTGCTGGAGGATCTGCTGCTGTCGCTGGAACTCGTCCTGATGAGCCTAAAACTGTGCAAAGTTTGCAGCGGTCTCCTGAGCCTATCATGCCTGATCCTGCTGCATCCGCTCAAGAATAGCAATCAAAGCGGGGTCCGTCTGCGGTGCAGGTGGAGCTGAGCTAGAACTATCGGCCTCTGCATCGTGTCTACGTGGAGGCATCTGAGGAATAGGTAGGTAGTCATCATCTGAACTGTCACTGGACTCGCTCCTCTCCTCCTAAGCCTCAAGCTGCTCCTTCTTAGTAGCGGCTATGCCTCTAATAATCTCGTCCTGCTAAGCTGCTGACTCTGGTACATCTGGACGACGGTGAGGCTGAGTGGGTGCCTGTGGTGTGCTATGCCTGATCCTCTGTGCCATGTTATAAGCTGGAAACTCAGTGGTGGCACCTTTATACTCTGCAACCATCTCAGGAGTCCTAACATGCACAGCCTTGAGCATAAGAAATGTGATCTAGTGTGCATATGGAAGCTGCCTACGACCCTTGAAGCCCTCAGCTATCGTGTCCTCCATCTCAGACAGAAGAAGATCCCAAATATCGAACACTGTCTGCTGCATCAGGGCATTGAGGAGCCAAAGCTGTAGGCGAGTCTGACCCTCTCTGTATCCTAACCTAGGAAGTAGTGTCCTCCTGATGATAGCCTCTAACACTCGAGCTATAGGAGTAAGGTCACTGGGGTTCCTCCTCGACCCCTCACCAAAGGGCTCCTCGAAGCAATGACGCACAAGATCTGTAGGAGGCACCAAACCACCATGAGGGCGCCTGGGAGGCTGTTGTTGTCCATAACATACCTCATGTAACCTGACAGGCTGCTCCTGTAGCCTCAATATCTTCCTGGCTTTATGACTCATCATCCTGTAGTCTCTGCCTCTGAATGCAAAGTGAATAAATCTATGCTGAGGGTCAATGTAGAGCGAAGCATAGAACTGCTGAACCCAAGATGGTACATACAATCCTATCCGGCCAATCAGATCTGTCAGCCCTGACAGATATGCAAGGTAGGGGCGAATATGCTCTCCAGCTGCTGCGATAATAGCCTCAATGCTGCAAACCCGCTGAGATCTAAAAACTACCCCACTGTTCAGATATGCATTGTAGAAATCCTCCTACAGTGGCATGTAGAAACCCTCTGCTGCTCTCTCATCCCTCCTGGGTGGAAACCACACATCAAACTCCACGAAGCGAAGCTGCTGAACCTGCTTGGCCTTGGCGGCCCTCAAGTCAAGGTGGATCACTGGAGGTGGACCCTATGGTCTGAGTGGTGGGCGTGATCCCCTACGCTGTGTAGCTGGCCTAGGTGGGACTGGAACACTAGTACGACTAGAGCGGCATAGCTATGGCTGGGGTGCCTGCTCGGTCTCCTCGGCCTGCTGGCCCTCCTCACCCTCCTGAGGCTGCTGTGACTGTTGTCCCTCCTATGTCTCCTGAGCTGGCTAAGGCTCTACTAGCGGGGGCTGCTGCTATGACTCCTACTATGACTCCCCCTGAGGTTGAGGATCCACAATAGGAAGACGTCGTCCTACCATCATGACAGTCCCAGGTGGACTACCATGAAGACTCTCAATCTGCTGAAGTCTGCCCTGCGTGTCTGGTGCTAGATGATCGGCAATGATAACTCCACTACGGGCACCTCCTCTCTCGGCACGCTCTGCGGCCTCTGCAACTGCTGCTGCTCTCGCTATCTCTGCATCAGGATACTTGTGCTTCTTTGATGTAACCTGCTTCATCGCCTTGCCTTTGGTTCCTGCGGGCAAGCGAGGCGGGGGCCTCCGATCGTCATCTCCTGGACCACCACCAATG
Organism: Miscanthus floridulus; assembly: GCF_019320115.1. NCBI lineage: Eukaryota > Viridiplantae > Streptophyta > Magnoliopsida > Poales > Poaceae > Miscanthus > Miscanthus floridulus. Next base: position 116,521 of record NW_027096288.1, read on the forward strand.
TTCTTGGTACGAGCCATCTGATCTATTAAGAGAAAAACTGCCACTGACAAGATCAACTGTCCACTGACACTTTCGAGGCTTGGCCTCGATCCGTACTCGTGAGCTTGGCTCCGAGTTAACTGACAACTACACCTGTCACCTCAATGGCACCGACTCGCTGCACGATGGAATAGATGGATACACAAGTAAATATGATATATCTAATAGATGTGAAACCCTATGAGAGCAAGCAATGTAGGTACAAAATTGAATCGACTGGCTTGCTACCTGACGAAATGATGATCCGATAAAAAGAAAAGTGACACGCGGGGAACCACTAGAAGACCTAGGGTTAGGGTTCACAATGAGCAGTGAATTGATAGCCCTGGATGCAATTGAAGTCAATGCTATGACAAATTGCTAAGTTACGGTAAGATGGAAATTTGGATTGCTAGGGCCCAAGCAGGGCCTTACCGACGCTGGACGTGGACTGCACTGCTGTTGAGGAGACATGGTAGTGAGGCAAGGAGCGGCTCTAGCGAGGCTTGCGCGGACAGGCGCCTTGGGAGCATGGGGAGACACAGCGTGACTCAGGGAGGTGCTGGCTATGCAGGACAGCGGTGGCGAGCAGCTGCGGTGGCGCGCGGTCGCACTGGCTAGCAGTGGCGGGCGCACTGGCTGGCGGCTGGAGACGGCGGCTACGGGGCTCGGTGGCTATGGCGTGGCAAGCTGGCGTAGAGGAGTTGCACGGCGTTGGTGGCTAGGGCACGAACCGGATGGGGCAAAAGGGTATGGCCGGATAGGATTATAAAGGGTCCCCCGACATGACAAGAAAGGAAACAGATAAAGAGTCCTAAAGCCGCACGAGATCTACTAATCGGATGCTCTGGTGGTAGCGACCGGACGCTACCACCCAGCATCTGGTCGATTCCAGAGAGGTCCAATTCCTCTGGAATCATGACCGGACGCGTCCGGTGGACACCGACCGAACGCAGCCAGTGTCCGATCAACCTAGCCTTCGTCTTCATCACACGACCGGATGCTGAGACGTCTTATGAGCGGACGCTGAAAGACAGAGTCCGGTCACTCCTTTGCAGCGAGTTCACCTCCTGTGAACTGACCGGACGCTGGACTGCAGAGTCCGGTGCAGCGTCCGGTCACTCTATTCCAGCAAATCTTCAATGTTCCTCCGTGTTGCCTGTTCCAAATCAAGTCCCAACTTAAATAAGACCCAAATAAACACCAATTGGGACTAATGTGAGTGACCTTTCTCAAACCCTCAAGTTTTTCAAAATATTTTGCCTTAGGCTATAATTCTTTTTAAGAAAATAGGCAAATAAGAGGGCAAATTGAAGACAAATGACAAACAACATTCATGCATATGCAATGCTTGAAAGTAAATCTAGTTGCTTGTCAAGTTTGATCCAAGGTTAAGCTTCTTCACACACTTTTCGGCGGTTATCTTAACCATGTTAGACAAACCATATATGCATTACCAAAAATTAAATGTTGTATATTACAATAAATGCAAGGGACAACACAAGCTCAATTTTTAGTGAAGTTACTAAAATCAAGTACATTGAGCTTATTCCACAATCTACAAAACATAGCCTCATCTAGCGGTTTAGTGAAGATATCCGCTAATTGATCTTCGGTTCTTACACCTTCTAGTGATATATCATTTTTAGCAACATGATCTCTTAGAAAGTGATGGCGGATATCTATGTGCTTGGTGCGAGAGTGTTGAACTGGATTATTTGCAAGTTTTACCGCACTTTCATTGTCGCACAAAAGAGGTACCTTTTCTAGAACTACACCATAGTCTAGCAAAGTTTGTTTCATGTATAATATTTGTGCACAACAAGCACCCACGGCAATGTATTCCGCTTTGGTGGTGGACAAAGCCACACTATTTTGTTTCTTGGAGGACCAAGACACAAGTGATCTACCAAGCAAATGGCACCCTCCGGATATGCTCTTTCTATCAACTTTGCAACCGGCATAATCCGAATCGGAATAGCTAACTAATTCAAATATAGCTCCTTTGGGATACCAAAGGCCAATGCTTGGTGTGTGCTTAAGATACTTAAGGATTCTTTTTATAGCAATTAAATGTGTTTCCTTAGGATTAGCTTGAAATCTAGCACACATACACACACTAAACATGATGTCGGGCCTAGATGCGGTTAAATATAACAAGCTACCAATTATGGAACGGTAGAGAGTTTGATCAACCGGGTTACCTCCCTCATCTAGGTCGAGATGTCCATTGGTAGGCATTGGTGTCTTGATTGGCTTACATTCATCCATCTTGAATCTCTTGAGAAGATCTTTTGTGTATTTCTCTTGAGAGATAAAGATGCCTTCTTTCATTTGCTTGACTTGAAAACCAAAAAAGAATGTAAGCTCACCAATCATTGACATCTCGAACTCCTTCGACATCAATTCACCAAATTCTTTACATGAGTCTTCATTTGATGATCCAAAGATGATATCATCAACATATACTTGACAAATGAAGATATGTCCATCAAGCTTCTTGGTGAATAGTGTGGTGTCGACCTTCCCAATGGTGAAGCCCTTCTCAATGAGGAAGTCCCGAAGGCGCTCATACCAAGCTCTTGGGGCTTGCTTAAGCCCATATAGTGCCTTGGACAACCTATAAACATGATTAGGATATCTAGGGTCTTCAAACCCGGGAGATTGATCAACATAGACTAGTTCATTAATAAAGCCATTTAAAAATGCACTTTTCACGTCCATTTGATATAGTTTCATTTCATGATGCGATGCATATGCAAGAAGGATACGAATGGCTTCTAGCCTTGCAACCGGTGCAAAGGTCTCTCCAAAATCCAAACCTTCAACTTGAGAGAACCCCTTTACAACTAGTCTTGCCTTGTTCCTCACAACAACACCTTGATCATCTTGCTTGTTTCGGAACACCACTTTGTTCCAATGACTCTTGCACCTTTTGGTCGCTCTTCAAGAGTCCAAACCTCATTGCGAGTGAAGTTGTTCAACTCTTCATGCCTGGCATTGATCCAATTCAGATCTTTAAGAGCTTCTTCTACCTTGGTAGGCTCATAGCAAGAGACAAAAGAGTGATGATCAATAAATGAAGCAAGTTTTTGAGATCGAGTCATTACACCCTTTGATAGACTCCCTATGATGAGATCTTGTGGATGATCTTGTAGGAGAGGTGTATTTCTTCTATTGACCACTTGAGGAGGCGGTTGTGGAGCATCAACATCTTGTGCTTGTACCACCATTTGCTCATGGGAGATATGAGTATCTTCATTTTCTACTCTCCCATCTTTTTCGCCATCTTGTGGTACATTTGATGAAGAGGGTGGATTTATCACTTGTACATCATCTTCATCATCTTTAGGCTTAATGTCTCCAACTAGAATGTTCTTCATAGCCTCCCTCAATGGTTCATCACCTACATCATCAAGATTTTCATGTGCTCCTTGGGAGCCGTTAGATTCATCAAATTCC